>NC_059217.1:42588506-42838506 GCF_020615455.1 Coregonus clupeaformis
AACAATGAACACAATATATTTTGGGACGTAAACCAGAAATATGAATCACTGATGATCCATACTGTTCTGATCTAATGAGATGGATGTAGGGTCTTCTGGGCCTTTCCCAGTCATGGAGGACAGAAACATGCAGCTGTGCACCTCACTGAAGACCACTACTGAATTGGAGGTAGGGGGGATATTGTGGCAGTAAATACATTTATGACAGGTTAGGGTTAGGCATGATATTCCATGTCAGACTCAAATGTTATGAGTTCTAGTGAGGGAGAACTATCATAGTTTTAGTAAGTGAGACAGGTGTTTTGCTATTCCACTACATGTCATCCTAATGGGTGGTGCTGGGAGCCACTGACCTGTGTGTTCCTCAGGCAGCAGCAGGTGTCTTCTACAGGGGCTGGGCAGGGTGATCTGGCTGGGAGCCTCTTCTACAGGGGCTGGGCAGGGTGATCTGGCTGGGAGCCTCTTCTACAGGGCTGGGTAGGGTGGTCTGGCTGGGAGCCTCTTCTACAGGGGCTGGGTAGGGTGATCTGGCTGGGAGCCTCTTCTACAGGGGCTGGGCAGGGTGGTCTGGCTGGGAGCCTCTTCTACAGGGCTGGGTAGGGTGATCTGGTTAGGAGCCTCTTCTACATGGGCAGGGTAGGGTGGTCTGGCTGGGAGCCTCTTCTACAGGGGCTGGGTAGGGTGATCTGGCTGGGAGCCTCCTGACTGGTCCCCAGCTGGAGACGCTTCGTGACGGACCACCACTGTGGCATTAAGCGCTTGCTGCAGGACCAAACACATTTCCATTAGAGACTTACGCATTTATAAATGATTCATTAACCATTAATAAACTAATTATAAACCCTTTATAAACCTCTTGTAAAGAGACCCTTATTGTAAAAGGCCATTTTGCACCATAAAGCTCCCAAAATGTTCCATGAAGGTATAACAGCTGATAGCAGCATAGGACAGTAAGAGTAACCCACCCTCCATTTGCTCTTGGCAAAGTTCTTCTTGATCTGGGCGCTGACAGACTCATGGATGTTCTTATCCAGGGCTGTGTCTCCATCAATCCTGAGGGAGGGAGAGAGACATGAGGGCCAGGCTCTGTTGGGGGCACAACAATATGTACCAGAAGGTGTGTGTATGCGTGTGCATGCACTGTACCAGGACTGCTGAAGAGCCTGGTCACATGTGTAGTTACATATCGGGATATTCTTTTTCATATAAATTATATATATCACATCGTGTCATTTTGACAATATGGCAATATTATTTTTGTGCTAGTTGGCTGTACCTGCACCAAAACTCCAGTATTTTTCCTTCATAGCTTGTTCTCCATCATCTTTTTAAACAGGGAGCCAATTCGTTTTCAGCACTTTTATTTCCATGACTGATCAAAACTTGTTTTCTCATGTCTCTCTCTTGTCCCTCTGCAGCAGACATATGGTGACCAATATGTTTGGAACATCGAATCACAATAAAAATGAGAGAATGAGAATCGCAAAACATATCATATCGGTACCTAAGTACCGTGATTATATCGCATCATGAAGTCCCTGGCAATTCCCAGCCCTAACCAGGAGTGGACAATCTTAGGCCCATTTATGACTAGTCCATAATGTAATAACTGACAATAATGTAATAGCTTTTCCATTTCTAATGTAATAACCAGTCTCCTGGCCCCTAGCGATAGATAGAGAAAGAAAGAGAGAGAGAGAGAGAAAGAGAGATAGCGTGATGGAGACAGATAGAAGGGGTAGTACCCATGACTCTATAGTCCACCAGTCTCTGGCCAGCATCACAGTGAGGTGATAGTCCATCAGACGGAAGTTCTGCAGAGACATGAGACAACATAAACACACTGAAGGAATGAGTGTGTGTGTGCTCAGCAGAGAGGTAGAGACAGCAGGATGACTATAGGGTTACCACCACACACTCCTGTATATATTAATGTACTGTGTGTCTGTACTACAACCCACCAGAGAGGTAGAGACAGCAGGATGACTATAGGGTCCTTTTAGATGTTGATGTACAGGTTCCGCTGTGATGAGGGCCGAGAGGGGAGGGGGTCCGAGAGACCCACACAGTTACTGCTCCTAGACAGAGGGGACTACAGGTAGTGGGTTAGCGTGTGTTACTGCTCCTAGACAGAGGGGACTACAGGTAGTGGGTTAGCATGTGTTACTGCTCCTAGACAGAGGGGACTACAGGTAGTGGGTTAGCGTGTGTTACTGCTCCTAGACAGAGGGGACTACAGGTAATGGGTTAGCGTGTGTTACTGCTCCTAGACAGAGGGGACTACAGGTAGTGGGTTAGCGTGTGTTACTGCTCCTAGACAGAGGGGACTACAGGTAGTGGGTTAGCGTGTGTTACTGCTCCTAGACAGAGGGGACTACAGGTAGTGGGTTAGTGTGTGTTACTGCTCCTAGACAGAGGGGACTACAGGTAGTGGGTTAGCGTGTGTTACTGCTCCTAGACAGAGGGGACTACAGGTAGTGGGTTAGTGTGTGTTACTGCTCCTAGACAGAGGGGACTACAGGTAGTGGGTTAGTGTGTGTTACTGCTCCTAGACAGAGGGGACTACAGGTAGTGGGTTAGCGTGTGTTACTGCTCCTAGACAGAGGGGACTACAGGTAGTGGGTTAGTGTGTGTTACTGCTCCTAGACAGAGGGGACTACATTTACATTTACATTTACGTCATTTAGCAGACGCTCTTATCCAGAGCGACTTACAAATTGGTGCATTCACCCTATAGCCAGTGGGATAACCAAATTTTTTTTTGGGGGTAGAAGGATTACTTTATCCTATCCCAGGTGTTCCTTAAAGAGGTGGGGTTTCAAATGTCTCCGGAAGGTGGTGAGTGACTCCGCTGTCCTGGCGTCGTGAGGGAGCTTGTTCCACCATTGGGGTGCCAGAGCAGCGAACAGTTTTGACTGGGCTGAGCGGGAACTATGCTTCCGCAGAGGAAGGGGAGCCAGCAGGCCAGAGGTGGATGAACGCAATGCCCTCGTTTGGGTGTAGGGACTGATCAGAGCCTGAAGGTACGGAGGTGCCGTTCCCCTCACTGCTCCATAGGCAAGCACCATGGTCTTGTAACGGATGCGAACTTCAACTGGAAGCCAGTGGAGTGTGCGGAGGAGGGGGGTGACGTGAGAGAACTTGGGAAGGTTGAACACCAGACGGGCTGCGGCATTCTGGATGAGTTGTAGGTGTTTAATGGCACAGGCAGGGAGCCCAGTCAACAGCGAGTTGCAGTAATCCAGACGGGAGATGACAAGTGCCTGGATTAGGACCTGTGCCGCTTCCTGTGTAAGGCAGGGTCGTACTCTCCGAATGTTGTAGAGCATGAACCTGCAGGATCGGGTAGTGGGTTAGTGTGTGTTACTGCTCCTAGACAGAGGGGACTACAGGTAGTGGGTTAGTGTGTGTGTTTGTGGTACAGTGTGAGTTGACTACAGGAATAATCCTAGGTGTCTGTAGCCTGGCCATAGATGTGTGTTCTTGACAACTCCATTGCTGTCACTGTCAAGCCAAATATTTGCTATCACCATGAGTGACAAGGAGTTGGCATGATAGCACAAATAGACTGGGACTCAGGCTAAGGTCTGCAGCAGTGAGGAATGTGTGAGAGAGTGTGGAAGAGCATGTTGTGGTGAGAACAGAATAGTGAAAGATATCTCTCCTCTTATCTGTGTTGCCATACCTTCTTCCCTTCAGGGGAAATATTTCAGACAAGGTAAATAATCTCTACTCCCCCTCAGTCACATCAATGATTTATCTGACTAACCTAACTTCTACTATAAATCAGCCGACAAGGTGAAAAATATGCCGATGTGCCCTTGAGCAAGGCACTTAACCCTAATTGCTCCTGTAAGTCACTCTGGATAAGAGCGTCTGCTAAATGACTAAAATGTAAATGTAAATCCCAGTCAGGATGGGAAGGAAGAAGATATGACCGTCTTATGGTAGTTGCAGACTGATAGTCAACTTCTAACATGTTATCAACAGGGGCTCGGATCAAATAGGCCTCCACATTTCATTTCCTATGGAGCCTTGCGTAAATAAGTAAAGTATGTATATGTATGTGTGTTTGGGGAGGGGATGTTAAGCCTGCTTGTTGTTGTACAGTACACCTCAACACCCACAGCGTCTCCTCCACTGCAGCTTCCTCCTGCCTCTGCCTCTGCCTCTCCACCTAGACCAGCACCCAGAGACCACCACCACCACCTCACAGCCCAGCCCAACACAGCCAGGCCACTGGGGAATAAGAACAGAAGACAACATGGTCAATGCAACAATAACAACAACAGGCCACTACAGAGACGGACAGAGAAGAAGTCAATAAAGGACAGGGTAATGTTTAGAAGGCACAACACAGAACAAAACCCAGTGAAACAGGAGGTAGAATACTATCTGAACTTGTGCAATATCAAATGCGTACGTAGTTTTTTTTCGTTGCAACACATTTTGTTATGGTGTGTGCTCAAATGAACACAACCCAGCTTCAATAGAGAACATCAATAGAGGACAGCATCAACAGGGTTGAGTTCAGGTGGATGACAATGTACACATTGAAGATAGTAGAAGGGCTCATGTAATGAGTAGAGATGATATGATTAATTGCTAGACCTTCTTGGCTGAGAGACACATAAGAGAATATCTAGACAACAAACTTTCGACAATGTTGTTCTCTACTGAACACAGCCTGGGAACACACACACACACACACACACTTTACAACGACAGACAGGTGAGCAACTACAAGAGAACCAAACCAGGTTATCCCAATCTTTTGGTGTGTGTGTGTGTGTGTGTTTGTGTGAATGTATGGACAGTGGAGGAGGTTTATATAAAATCATTTCTAACAACATTACCCCTGTTTAACACCTTAAATATGGGCCATTACCCATCTATCGAGCTATCTGTAGCTAGCTAAACGTAGCTAGCTAGTAACTAGCTAACGTTAGCTAACCAAGCTAGCTAGCTAGCTGATCGTTTTGTGAACAGAACTCGTGAGCATCGCATTCAGAATTGCTTTTTTATTTTATTTATAAAATATATTATTTGTTGCAAACTGACTAAGTAGATATCTATTCAGCTATCTATCTATACCCATTTCTGATGATCCATTGATCTCATCCATGATGTCTTGACAGCTGTGTCACAAACTAAATGCAAAAAACGTAAACAAATCGTTAGGACCAATGAGAGTAGAGCTACTGAGTTCAGACGTAACACACACATGTCCATATATGGCATTGCGTTGGCAGCCATATTGGATTTTCTATCCGGTGATGTCCCTGGAACTGGGACCACATTATACCTCAAACTTTTGGCACAATTATTTTTTATTGTAAACATCTAACTTATTTTGAGAATTAATTCAACAACATTTGCAAGTGTTATTGTATTTATTCACACATCACATTACCTGCTTGCTAGTGTTGCATTCATTCTCAAAATAAATTACATGTTTGCAATAAAAAATAATTGATTATACAGGCACAACTCATATTTTACATTTCAAATCATACTTTACATGCTTGTACACTTATGACATTAATTTACCTTCATAGTCCTGGTCTTCCTGACGGGCCCCAAGGTGGTGAAGGTCGGCAACAACACCTCTGTGGCATTTTGTATCGGAGGCCACGTGACCACTTATGGGACGAGCAGCCCACGCAGAGAATTGGGAGAGCGGGAGATCCTGAATGTACTGTAATGACCTGACTAGATCATAAAAGAACAACTGTCCAGACAGAGGATTGAATTTACGAATGGACGGTTTATTAAACCAACTTTACACAGGCTACTGTTTGGCCGTAGCCCACGCCAAATAAATGAAAGATAACCCACAAGCCAATCGTGACCTTCTCTCGTGAAGCCCAGACGTAAAGAGAGAGAACAAAAGCTAAACCTGGTCTTAACTTCCAATGCTCCATCCCCCTGCCCAACCCCCCTCCACGCCACTCCGCCAACCGCCAGGATGCCCGGCATCAGAACATTCCAGGCATTCCCGTGATTGGCAGATAGCAGGTTGATTGACATGTCGGACCCCGCGAACACTGGGTACTGGTAGGTACAACACAACCATCTACTAGCCTAACACATAACACACAGCTGTCTGTGCGGGTCGCTACACAGCCCCCCCACCACAAAGTCCCTCGTCCCCGAGGGAACAAACAAAGTCTCTGAAGCGACCCGGAGGTCTCCTTTGCCTGCGTGGCTGTGATGGCCGCAGAGTGCCCCTCTGGGAACCAGGGGATGAAGGCAAGGACATGGGGGACAAGGAAGCGGAACGGGTAATACAGTCCGTGGCTCTGGGGAACCACGCGGTGACACAGGGGAGGGGGCTGTCTGGAGCCTTGTCTGCGGCACCTGGGGGTGGGTGCCTGGAGAATGTCATTGCCAGAGAGGGGAATTGTGGGGGGTTCCTGGGGTTTGGGGAGAAGAGGCCCCTCTATATGGGGCTAACCTGTCCCGGTGCAGTGTCACCTTTCTCCCCCTGGGAGGAAGCTGCACCCGGTAAACAACCTCCCCTACCCTCTCCAGGACACTGCAGGGTCCCACCCAGTGACTGTCCAACTTGGGGCATCTGCCTTTTTTCCTTAGCGGGCTGTAGACCCAGACCAGCTCCCCAGCCACAAAGTGCCTTCCCCGGGTGTGCACATCATAGTTCCTCTTCTGCCTCACACCTGCATTCAGCAGCTGCTCTCTGGCGAAGGTGTGGGCTGTCTCCAGGCGGTCCTGGAGTCTCCGGGCATACTCCGGCCCCGGGAAACATGAGGGCTATCCAGGGGGCCGACCAAACGCCATCTCCGCAGGGGTACGGATCTCTCCCCAGCATGAGGAGGGCAGGCGTGCAGGAGGTGGAGTCTTGGACAGCGGAGCGGCATGCCATGAGGACCATAGGCAGGTGCTTGTCCCAGTCACGCTGGTGTTTGGAAGAGACGATGGCCAGCTGCTGTCCAAGCGTTTTGTTGAAGCGCTCCACGAAGGCCATCACTTTGAGGATGGAGAGGAGTAGTGCGGGTCTTGTGCATACCCAGCCTCTCACACATGGTGGCGAACACACGGGACTCAAAGTTTCTGCCTTGGTCGCTGTGGATGGACTCTGCAGCTCCAAACCTGCTGAACATCCCCGCTGTCAGGGCGTCGACGATGGTCTCTGCCTCCTGGTCAGGCAGAGCATAGGCCTCGGGCCATTTTGTGAAATAGTCCATGGCCGTGAGCACCCAGCGGTTTCCACTGTCTGTGGTGGGGAACGGCCCAACTACATCCACTCCCACCCTCTCCATGGGAGCCCCCACTGGGAACTGTTGGAGCTGAGCATGAGAGCGGCCTGGGGCCCTTTCTCGCTGTGCAGTTGTCACAGCGGCGGCAAAGTCTTCCACATCCCTCTTGTGCTGCCCCCAGTAAAAGCCCTGACGGAGGCGCGCAGTGTTTTTGTGACCCCAAAGTGTCCAGTCCCCACCCCCCATGAGTACTCTGGAGCACAGCCTCCCGCAATGCTTTTGGGACCACCACCTGCCACCTCTCCTCCCCGTAGCTGACTCCTTCCATGCCCGCTGTAACACGCCATCAGCTAGCCGCAGTCGCTCAAACTTTGACCACAACCCTTTGGTCGCGAGTGAGAGCGCTGTCACCCTCTTCCCATGGTGGCCTCACCTGCGCCTCTACCCACTGTAGCACTGGCTGTAGGTCTGTGTCCCGTCCCTGCTGCTGCCCCCATTCAGCCACATCGACAGTCTGCAGCTCACAGCAGACAGGCCCGCTCGCCCGACACACTGTGGCACAGACCCCCTCCTCTGCACACAGCTCTCTCTCCCGTCCCTCTCTCCGTTCACAGTGGCGGCAGCCGTCTGCAGTACAGGGCCGACGGGACATGGCGTCGGTGTTGGAGTGGCGTGCCCCTGCCCTGTGCACCACCGTGAAGTCATACGGCTGAAGCTCCTCCAACCAGCGTGCCACCTGCCCCTCTGGCTCTCTGAAAGACATGAGCCACTGGAGAGCAGAGTGGTCAGTCCTTACAGTAAAGGGCAGACCACCCAGGTAGTACTTGAAGTGTTTGACGGAAGCCACAACAGCCAAGAGCTCCCGCCGGGTGACACAGTAGCGGCGCTCATGCTTGTCAAATGTTTTGCTGAAGTACGCCACCGCTCTCTCCCCCTCTGGCCCCACCTGGGCCAGCACCCATGCCCATGCCCACATTGCTCGCGTCTGTGTCCAGGATAAAGGGCAATGTGAGGTCAGGGGGGGCGAGCACGGGGGCCTCGATCAGTGCACGTTTGAGGGTGTTGAACGCCTCCTCACACTCCACTGTCCAAGTGAAAGCCTTGTCCTTCGGCAGCAGGCGGTTCAGTGGAGCAGCAACGCTTGAGAAGCCCCGTACAAACCTCCTGTAGTACGAGGCCAGGCCCAGGAAGCTCTTCAGCTGACGCTGGTCGGTGGGGGTGGGCCAGTCTCTGACAGCCGCTACCTTGTCCTCCATGGTGCTGATCCCCTCCTTCCCCACTCGGTGGCCCAAGAAGGACACCTCTCTCCTCATGAAGTGGCACTTCTCGGGGTGGAGCTTCAGACCTGCGGCAGCCACCCTCTCCAGCACACACCGTAGCGCCCCCAGGGCTGACTGGAAGGAGCTGCCATGGGCCAGGATGTCATCGAGGTATACCAGACACTGCTGTCGGGGGATGCCATCCAGCACCCTGTCCATCAAACGCTCAAAAGTAGCTGGAGCGTTGCACAGGCCAAAGCACAGGACCTTGAACTGCCAGTGTCCTCTGTTAGTGGAGAACGCAGTTTTGGCTCTGGCCTCTGGGGAGAGGGGCACCTGCCAGTAGCCACTGCGGAGGTCTAGTGAGGAGAACCAGGAGGACCCCCTAACCAGGTCCAGCGACTCATCGATACGTGGTATGGGGTATGAGTCCTTCCTGGTTACCTCATTCAGCCGCCTGTAGTCCGCACAGAACCTCAGCTTGCCCCCCTTCTTCGGAACCATGACGACTGGCGCCGCCCAGGGGCTGTCTGAGGGCTCAATGAAGTCTGCCCGCTGCATCTCCAACACAGCCTTGTCTGCCGCCTCCTGGCGTGCCAGCGGGATACGGCGGGGACGCATCTTGATAGGTCGAGCATCACCTGTGTCGATCTCATGCTGCACCAGATGAGTCTGACCCACCTCTTCCTCACTCAGCGCAAAGCTGTCTCTGAATTCAAACAGCAACTGCCTCAACCGTTCCTGCTGCTCGGGGTCAAGACCAACACAGTTCCTCCCCCATATCTCCCTCACTGCAGACAGTGTCCTCTCCCCTCCCATCTGGGGGTAGCTGGGCTGGGGAGCGGCCCCGGGCTCACAGAGGGCTGTGTCGTGGAGGTAGCTGGGGAATGTAACACAACGCCGTAGGTGACAGGGGGCTGGGGAAAAGTCACACCCAGATGTGGGGGGAGGGGGCAGCCATGAGTCTCTGCTGCTTTAACTGTTGGAGTAAAGGGTTTGTTGGGTTGAGTGAATGTGACATTAGGGGCCATGGTGACCTCCGGCCCTCCCTGGAAGCTCAGTGTGCCCCTATTTAGGTCTAACTGGCAGCCTGTGCTCCTAAGAAAGTCCAACCCCAGGATACAAGGGTCCTGCACAGCCGCCACCCACACAGGATGACGCACAGTCCTGCCCCCTACTGTCAGAGTCATTATTCCCTTCCCTTTCATGGGTGCCAGCTCACCTGTGACTGTGCGGAGCTGCACAGTTGTAGGCTCACACTGAGTCCAACCTGGCACAATATCTGGCCTCACCAGGGTTACTGTGGACCCAGTGTCCACCAGGGCGGAGCAGGGCACCCCCTCCACAGTGACAGGGACATGACAAAAGTCCCCAACACAGGTCCGGCCCACCACAACAACAGGCTCCATCCGCTTGCCCTCGTCTGCTTCTGGGGGAAGTGGAGCCTTGCTTCCCGTCTGTGCCGGTGGGCTCCTCCCTGAAGAAGATGGTGGTTGGGATAGAAAGCCAGGGGTCCGCACTACCCGGTCTATGCGGACCCCGAGCCGTTTCCCTGAGCTCTGGGGGACATGGGGCAATCTCGGCGCAGATGGCCTGGCTGGCCACAACCCCCAGCAGACCCTGGGACCAGGGCGTGTGTTTCGTGCCGCCTGTAGCGACACAGCACGAATGAGTTCTGTCATTTCAGCCACCCATGCAGGCTTTTCCGGCTCCGGGCTGCTCTGCCCCCCAGCTCGCACAGAGGGTCTGTCTCCCTGCACCCCCACCAAAGCCCCAGCTGAAGCCCCAGCCCACACCAGCTCCCTCTCCAAAGCCATCTCCAAGGCTACCTGCAATGACTCAGGATGAGCCAGCTGGGTCTGTATGCGCAGCTCCGTAGGAGAGCGCCTGTATGAACTGGTCCCGTGCTAGCTCGCTCTGCACGGAGGGGGCATGTGAGCATATGCCCGCCGAGAGAGGCTCTCAATGTCATTAGCTAGCACCCGTAGAGGCTCTCCAGGCTGCCTGCGTCTATTACTCAGTTCGGAGCGCAGTAGCCGGGCTGTACACACTGTCCATAGCGCCTCCTCAGTGCTCCCACTAAAGCACCATAATCACGTCTGTCCTCGGGGCTAATCAATATCAAACAGGCCAGAGCTTCATCCGTGAGGCATAAAGCCAACTGCAGTGCCCTATCTTCATCCGACCACCCCCTAAAATGAGCTAACAGTTCAAACTGAGCATGAAAAGCTTCCCAATCCGCCTTACCGGAATACTTGGGGTCTTAACGGATACGGACGCAGCCGGGAACTGGGCGCCGCCATGTTTGTTTACATCCTGAGCCCCAGATTCCTCGTCCTGCCGCGTCGGCGTCACCCCTTCGGTCCGCCCACCAGAATCAGCGCGAAACACAGTCGACGAAGCACTCATGCCCGCTTCAGCCGCCATCACTCTAACGTCCTCCCTCAAGCGGCCTCTGGGCTCCGATGCCCTGGCGATCTCCTCAGCCAGAACCCCCGACGTCCATGCACACGCACCTCCTTGGCCATAATCGTCCCCTACCTCCACCTTCACTTTCGGATTCCCTCGAAGCATCTTCAACCCCCGTTCTCACCTACGGTAGCTAGCCACAGAAGTCAGCTAGCTAGCTGGCTAACTTTTATCAACGTTTTTACTTCTGACACCAATGTAATGACCTGACTAGATCATAAAAGAACAACTGTCCAGACAGAGGATTGAGTTTACGAATGGACGGTTTATTAAACCAACTTTACACAGGCTACTGTTTGGCCGTAGCCCACGCCAAATAAATGAAAGATAACCCACAAGCCAATCGTGACCTTCTCTCGTGAAGCCCAGACGTAAAGAGAGAGAACAAAAGCTAAACCTGGTCTTAACTTCCAATGCTCCATCCCCCTGCCCAACCCCCCTCCACGCCACTCCGCCAACCGCCAGGATGCCCGGCATCAGAACATTCCAGGCATTCCCGTGATTGGCAGATAGCAGGTTGATTGACGTGTCGGACCCCGCGAACACTGGGTACTGGTAGGTACAACACAACCATCTACTAGCCTAACACATAACACACAGCTGTCTGTGCGGGTCGCTACAGTACTATACTTGTACGGCTCCGGTTAACTTGACTAAAGAAGGACTTATGTTTTAAAGAACAGTTGTTTTCTTTTGTATTTCTTAGACAAGAAGATACAACATGGTACCAGGAGTGAAATAACTCGCCTTTGACTCATCAATCATCGAGTTTTGGTCGAAAATGCTGAACGGCGCCAAGAGGCTTCACGTCAACTAGCAAACTTGACTAACGTTAGCTAACTAGCCACTGGGCTAATGAGACTGAGGTAAAAAATAACCACACCGGAGCTAATGGAGCGTGAAGTGCATGTAGCTAGTCGTTTTGCAGTGCTAGCTGGCTAAGGACATGGAGCAGCTAAAGCCTCCAACAGAACTGAAACTGAACGGCAATGTTGAAGAGCGATGGAAGCAGTTCAAGCAGCATTTCACCCTCTATCTGACGGCGATAGGAGCGGCTGGAAAAGACGACGCACAGAGTGTCGCAGTGTTTCTCACAGTCTAGGACACCATTGATGTCTACAACAGCTTTCAGCTAATGGATGAAGAGCAAGCAGATTATGATCTGGTGTTAGCCACATTTCTGTCTTTTTGTACTCCCAGAAGAAACGAGGTATGTTTTCAACAGTAGATGTTAGAATGAAACAGAGACTGTTGAGGAATTTATTATGGACTTGAAACTGAAAAGTCAGTCGTGTAATTTCGGTCAAATTGCAGACTCGCTGATATGAGATATAATTGTCGTGGGGTGAGAGACAAGGGGCTGAGATAAAAGTTATTTGGTGAGAATGAATTGACACTAGAAAGAGCAATATAAATGTGTCAAGCTACAGAGGTGACTCAGAGTCGCATACGGTCAATGGAAAAAAACCCACCTCTTTAAGGAATACCTGGGATAGGATAAAGTAATCCTTCTACCCTCCCCAAAAAAAACACAAAAAAAAAAACACATTGTAAAGTGGTTATCCCACTGGCTATAAGGTGAATGCACCAATTTGTAAGTCGCTCTGGATAAGAGCGTCTGCTAAATGACGTAAATGTAAATGTAAATGTAATGTCTTAGTGACACAGTATGCAAAGTGGAGTATGATAGCAAAGGAAGAGCTACAGCTAAACGACTAACTTCAAAGGACAGCAGCGCACTTCGGGGAACCAGCGCTCCTGTAACGACTGCGGAGGAGAGCACAGACCTTGCCAGTGCCCAGCATATAGAAAAGAGTGTTACAACTGTGGCATGAAGAACCCCTTCTCACTCAACTGCAGGCAGCGGAGACAACAAAATACAGTACACTGTGTCAACGAGAACCAGGACAACAGCGGTGACAACGAGTACAGTGAGGGGTCTTTGGGTGACCTCTTTGTGGGAACAGTCGCACTTGCAGGACCAGACGAGGACTGGACTGCTACCTACAAGACTAATTGAACTGATATTGTGTTCAAAATTGACACTGGAGCACAGGTCAACATCGTTCAAGAGACTGAATTGTTACGGTTACAGGTAAAACCAGTGGTCTTCAGGGACATGCAGGTTGGTGCTGGAGGTAGATGATAAATCTCACAAGGTTCTGTTTGTCATAGTAAAAGGGAGAAACAACACCCATCATTGGGTTAAAGTCATGTGACTTACTGGGTCTAGTGAAATGGGTTCATATGGTGAAATGACTAATGTTGAGGATGCATATGCTGATGTTTTTCAGGGAATAGGAAAACTCAAGGTGCAGTACAAAATGGAGTTAGATCAGCCAAATAGACCAGTGATCCATGCACCTAGAAAGGTACCATTATCACCAAGAGACTAGCTAAAAGCAGAGCTGCTGAGGCTAGAGTCCTTAGATATCCTAGACAAAGTAGAAGAGCCTACTCACTAGTAATAGTTGAGAAGGAAGACGGCTCGCTCAGACTGTGTATGGATCCAAAAGAGCTAAACAAGCATGTAAAAAGGGAACACTTTCAGCTGCCTACCAGAGGGGAGATATTCGGTGACATAGCAGGGGCTAAATACTTCTCAAAGCTAGACGCCTCATCAGGGTTTTGGCAGATCAGTCTCGACAAGGAGAGTACAAGGCTTTGTACTTTCAATCCTCCTTTTGGAAGGTAGTCGTTTAAAAGGCTCCCGTTTGGTCTCACTTCAGCACCAGAAGTATTCCACAGGACAGTCCAACAGATATCTGAGAGGGTGTCAGGCACCACAGTGTCCATTGATGATGTGCTAATATGGGGTCAGACTTTTGAAGAGCACAACACCAGGTTGAAAGCAGCACTTGATCTAGCCAGAGATAATGGGCTAAAGCTAAACGCAGACAAATGGGAGTTCAGAAAGACAGAAATAACCTTCTTGGGTGAAAAACTAACATGTGAAGGTGTTCAGATAGACCAGAGCAAAGTGACAGCCATCAAGAACATGCCACTGCCTACTGATCAAGAGGACGTACAAAGGTTCTAAGGGCTGGTTAACTATGTGGGCTAATTTGTACCTAATCTGGCAACTCACACTAGTCAGATGAGAAGTCTACTGTGTAAAACTACAGAGTGGTATTGGAACAGTAATCACCAGAAAGAGTTTTGAGGAGCTCAAGGCATTGATCATGAACAGCCTCACTTATTACCTTTTGATAAGTTTTGAATAAAGTAATATCCTGATTGGTGATTGACCCTGTCTCTCCTCATTATTGATTAGAATGTCCACTACATCATGCATGCTCCACTACTGAGGTTCTATGATAAAAAGCTCAAAACCTAAATCTCAGCAGATGTCTCTAAAGCAGGTTTAGGTGCAGTGTTGTTACAGCAGTATGGCACTAGATGGCGCCCAGTTGCATATGCCTCGAGGGCTCTGACAACTTCTGAGTGTAACTATGCTCAGATTGAGAAAGAGGCATTGGCACTGTCATATGCATGTGAGAAATTCAGTGTGTTTATCTATGGTAAAACAGTGTGGGCTGAAACAGATAATAAACCTTAAGTTACTATTGCAAAGAAGGGTCTATCACACACACCACCAAGGGAACAGAGACTGTTTCTAAAACTTCAGAAATATGACTTGCAACTCGAGTACAGGCCAGGGAAAGAATTGTTAGTGGCAGACACATTGTCCAGAGCTTTTGACAGCTCAGAACCAAACCAGATATAAGAGCAGGAGGAGACCATACATGTAAACCTTATCAGAAAGAGTTGCCCAGTCTCAGATGAAATGTGGACAGTTATTTCACGTGCTGCTGCAGAAGATGAGTGTTTGCAAAAGGTGATACAAGCCATAACATGCAGGTAGTCTGTATAAGCTATACCATACCCTTATGGTCAATACAGGGATGAGCTATCTGGACTTGATGGAATTCTGTTTAAGGGTTCAAGAATTGTGATACCAAGTGTGTTACAGAAAAACACACTGATCAATATATATATATATATATATATATATATATATATATATATATATATATATATACACTGCTCAAAAAAATAAAGGGAACACTTAAACAACACAATGTAACTCCAAGTCAATCACACTTCTGTGAAATCAAACTGTCCACTTAGGAAGCAACACTGATTGACAATAAATGTCACATGCTGTTGTGCAAATGGAATAGACAACAGGTGGAAATTATAGGCAGTTAGCAAGACACCCCCAATAAAGGACTGGTTTTGCAGGTGGTGACCACAGACCACTTCTCAGTTCCTATGCTTCCTGGCTGATGTTTTGGTCACTTTTGAATGCTGGCGGTGCTTTCACTCTAGTGGTAGCATGAGACGGAGTCTACAACCCACACAAGTGGCTCAGGTAGTGCAGCTCATCCAGGATGGCACATCAATGCGAGCTGTGGCAAGAAGGTTTGCTGTGTCTGTCAGCGTAGTGTCCAGAGCATGGAGGCAATACCAGGAGACAGGCCAGTACATCAGGAGACGTGGAGGAGGCCGTAGGAGGGCAACAACCCAGCAGCAGGACTGCTACCTCCGCCTTTGTGCAAGGAGGAGCAGGAGGAGCACTGCCAGAGCCCTGCAAAATGACCTCCAGCAGGCCACAAATGTGCATGTGTCTGCTCAAACGATCAGAAACAGACTCCAAGAGGGTGGTATGAGGGCCCGACATCCACAGATGGGGGTTGTGCTTACAGCCCAACACCGTGCAGGACGTTTGGCATTTGCCAGAGAACACCAAGATTGGCAAATTCGCCACTGGCCCCCTGTGCTCTTCACAGATGAAAGCAGGTTCACACTGAGCACATGTGACAGATGTGACAGAGTCTGGAGACGCCGTGGAGAACGTTCTGCTGCCTGCAACATCCTCCAGCATGACCGGTTTGGCGGTGGGTCAGTCATGGTGTGGGGTGGCATTTCTTTGGGGGGCCGCACAGCCCTCCATGTGCTCGCCAAAGGTAGCCTGACTGCCATTAGGTACCGAGATGAGATCCTCAGACCCCTTGTGAGACCATATGCTGGTGCGGTTGGCCCTGGGTTCCTCCTAATGCAAGACAATGCCAGACCTCATGTGGCTGGAGTGTGTCAGCAGTTCCTGCAAGAGGAAGGCATTGATGCTATGGACTGGCCCGCCCGTTCCCCAGACCTGAATCCAATTGAGCACATCTGGGACATCATGTCTCGCTCCATCCACCAATGCCACGTTGCACCACAGACTGTCCAGGAGTTGGCGGATGCTTTAGTCCAGGTCTGGGAGGAGATCCCTCAGGAGACCATCCGCCACCTCATCAGGAGCATGCCCAGGCGTTGTAGGGAGGTCATACAGGCACGTGGAGGTCACACACTACTGAGCCTAATTTTGACTTGTTTTAAGGACATTACATCAAAGTTGGATCAGCCTGTAGTGTGGTTTTCCACTTTAATTTTGAGGGCGACTCCAAATCCAGACCTCCATGGGTTGATACATTTGATTTCCATTGATAATTTTTGTGTGATTTTGTTGTCAGCACATTCAACTATGTAAAGAAAAAAGTATTTAATAAGATTATTTCATTCATTCAGATCTAGGATGTGTTATTTTGTGTTCCCTTAATTTTTTTGAGCAGTGTATATATACACACACACACTCCGGACTCTAACATTGCTCGTCCCAATCTTTTTAAATTTCTTAATTCCATTCCTTTACTTTTTAGATTAGTGTGCATTGTTGTGTATTGTAAGTTATTACTGCACTGTTGGAGCCAGGAACACAAGCATTTCGCTACACCCGCAATAACATCTGCTAAATATGTGTATGCGACCAATAAAATGTGATTTGATTTTTGAAAGTGTTCCATAATCCTCAATCCACGTTGCGTCTTGCCTAAGAACAGCTCTTAACTGTAAATTGGCTATATACCACACCTCCTCAGGCCTTATTGCTTAATTTAAACAAGTAAGTGTATTATAAGGCATTATAAAGATCATTAAAATAATTACACATATGTAGTTCATAGAAACTGTTATCCTTTATATATTCTAACAACTCACATTTTATGATTCATTATTTCATTTGTTCCATGTTAAGGGCTCTAACCTAGGAATGTTGTGGAAAATAACCACTATACTTTATTACAAATAAGGTCTTACAGAGTTTTTGTTGCATCAAGAAATGACTTTATTCAAGTTTTCAACAAAGCCGATACCAGTCTGCAGAGTGGCACACCGTTCTTGCGGTCTCCCTCCATCTTATATCAATCAATCAATCAATTTTATTTTATATAGCCCTTCTTACATCAGCTAATATCTCGAAGTGCTTTACAGAAACCCAGCCTAAAACCCCAAACAGCTAGTAATGCAGGTGTAGAAGCACGGTGGCTAGGAAAAACTCCCTAGAAAGGCCAAAACCTAGGAAGAAACCTAGAGAGGAACCAGGCTATGAGGGGTGGCCAGTCCTCTTCTGGCTGTGCCGGGTGGATTATAACAGAACCATGCCAAGATGTTCAAAAATGTTCATAAGTGACAAGCATGGTCAAATAATAATCAGGAATAAATCTCAGTTGGCTTTTCATAGCCGATCATTAAGAGTTGAAAACAGCAGGTCTGGGACAGGTAGGGGTTCCATAACCGCAGGCAGAACAGTTGAAACTGGAATAGCAGCAAGGCCAGGCGGACTGGGGACAGCAAGGAGTCACCACGGCCGGTAGTCCCGACGTATGGTCCTAGGGCTCAGGTCTCTCAGTTGGCTTTTCATAGCCGATCATTAAGAGTTGAAAACAGCAGGTCTGGGACAGGTAGGGGTTTCGTAACCGCAGGCAGAACAGTTGAAACTGGAATAGCAGCAAGGCCAGGCGGACTGGGGACAGCAAGGTGTCAGCATGCCCGGTAGTCCTGACGTATGGTCCTAGGGCTCAGGTTCTCAGAGAGAAAGAGAGAACGAGAGAATTAGAGAGAGCATACTTAAATTCACACAGGACACTGGATAAGACAGGAGAAGTACTCCAGGTATAACCAACTAACCCCAGCCCCCCGACACATAAACTACTGCAGCATAAATACTGGAGGCTGAGACAGGAGCGGTCCGGAGACACTGTGGCCCCATCCGAAGAAACCCCCGGACAGGGCCAAACAGGAAGGATATAACCCCACCCACTCTGCCAAAGCACAGCCCCCGCACCACCAGAGGGATATCCTCAACCACCAACTTACAATCCTGAGACAAGGCCGAGTATAGCCCACAGAGGTCTCCACCACAGCACAAACCAAGGGGGGTTTGTGTCCAGTTTTCCCGCTCTTTTGTTGCCCCGCCCACTTCCTTTGTCTCTGAGAGCGGCTAAACTCAACTTTCATTAAATTCAGAGTACTACAATCAATCAATCCTTATCTTGCAAAAACACTCATGTTTAGTTTAAACTCTGTTCAACCCTGGCTCTTTTCACTGTGTTTGAAGACAAAAACAAATGGCCCCAAGCTAGTTTCAGTCTCTCATCAGATAAGACAGCCATGGATTTAAGTAAGAGCAAGCACTCTGACCCTAGGGCAGATTCCCGCTCTACTCACCCACACAGTGAAATTAAATGACCCAATACAATTCCTGGCCCAGTAACAAAGAATTCTAACTTTATGCTCTTGATTAACCCAGTTCTACCTCATAGTCCATCAAACTCTACAATTTATTAATACTAATTCACCACAGGAACAAAACTATTTGTCTCCCTCTTGCTGTTGCATGCAGTCCCTCTCTCTCTTCTTCCATTCCTCAAACCTCTCCCTCCCTCCCTCCCTCCCTCCTTAAAACCCCACCCCTCTGGCACAACCAGGAAGTCCATCCCTCTCCACAAACTCTCTTCTGTGGAAACAAAACTGATCTGAGTCTCTGTGTCGTCTGTCTGTGTGAGAGTGAACAACCGTCCAAATGGCTCATCAGGATGTTCTGCTGGACCAGGACCAGTTCTGTTGTTCTGTCTGTCTGGATCTACTGAAGGAGCCGGTCACTACTGCCTGTGGACACAGTTACTGTAGGCGCTGTATTGAGGGCTGCTGGGATCAGGATGTTCTGAAAGGGGTCTATAGCTGTCCTCAGTGCAGACAGACCTTCACTCCAAGGCCTACTCTGAGGAAAAATAACATGTTGGCTGAAGTGGTGGAGAAACTGAAGAAGACAGGACTCCAGGCTGCTCCCCCTCCTGCTCTGTGCTATGCTGGACCTGGAGATGTGGTGTGTGATTTCTGCACTGGGACCAGAAAGCAGAAAGCCCTCATGTCTTGTCTGGCGTGTCTGGCCTCTTACTGTGAGACTCACCTCCAACCTCACTATGAATTTCCTGCTTTCAAGAAGCACAAGCTAGTCAGAGCCACCGCACAACTACAGGAGAAGATCTGCTCTGATCATGACAAACTGCTGGAGGTTTTCTGTCGTACCGATCAACAGTGTATCTGTATGCTGTGTACAATGGATAAACATAAAGGCCATGATGCAGTGTCAGCTGCAGCAGAGAGGACTGAGAAACAGGTAAGACCAGAACTACTTGTTGGTGACTTTCTGATAAACAAAGAATTAAAGATACAGTAGGAACTAAGGCTGTTTCAATATGAGAGAATTCAAATCAAATTGATCCTCAGCAGAACAAATATGAACACAAACCTTGAGTATATTGAGTTTGCTCTAAATGTATCACCATTATCTAAAATCAAACCTTATTATCATTCTGAATGCCATTTTATGAGTCCAAAGTAAAGTCTCAACCCCCTGATACATGTACGTCTACCATATCTATAATCATTCACATAGCAACATAAAAATATATAATGTTGGAAAGGGACTTCCTCAAGAATTTAGACCTTTCTCCCTATGTGCCCTATGTCACATTACTATACTATTGATCTACTGGACAAATAAAGCTTGATAGCTCATTGAAGAGTGATTCTCCACAGAGGCAGCTGGGGATGAGTCAGCAGAAGATCCAGCAGAGATTCCAGGAGAGAGAGAAGGAGCTGAAGGAGCTCCAACAGGCTGTGGAGTCTCTCAAGGTGAGTATTGTTGACCAGAGGAGACACACCATTTCACTTCTCTCCTACAGTCAGAGAGAGAGGGAGAGGGGCCCGTCTCCTATCCCACTGAGCCCACTGTTGGGAACAGGCTGTCTGGACCCCTTTCAGAGAATAGACTACTTAATATAACCAGCGGAATATGAACCCAGGTCTACCATGGGAGAAACCAACATCTTTACCATTCCCTATTGGGCTGTGGGCCAACACTAATATTTTAGTCAAAGGCGGGGCTAAATCGTCACATAACCTTGAGTAACCATGACTGACTCATGTCCCCTATACATTAACATTTTATACATTTTAGTCATTTAGCAGACGCTCTTATCCAGAGCGACTTAAATTTAGTGAGTGCATACATTATTATTTTTTTCATACGTGGAGCTCTCAATTCAATTCAATTCAATTCAAAAGGGCTTTATTGGCATGGGTAATATATGTTAGGAACAGGGCACCATTGAAAGGAGTGATTTCTGGGGTAGCGGTAAGTGTGGAGGTGGAGCAATTCAAGTTGAAGATTCCTGGTGTTTGTGATGCCTGCCGATTGGTGTGACAGTCATGTTAGGATATATCAGTTATCCTGTTAGAGCTTTTGTGCCGAATCCACTGCACTGTTTCAGGTGCAACGTTTATGGTCATGTTGCAGCAGTTTGTAGGAGGGGGATTCCAAGATGTGGGAATTGTGCAGGAGGGCATGGGATAGAGGATTGTGTAGTTTCGGTGGATAAAGTTGTGTGTGTCAACTGTAGGGATGCCCATGTTGCTGGGGATCTGAAGTGTCCGGTTGCGAGAGAGGTAGGTTGAGGTGGCTTGAGTCAGAGTAGTGCAGAAGGTGTCGTATGCTGAGACAGTGAAGAAAGTAGAGGCGGATTGTCAAGGGTGAGAGATCCTGAGAGGATCCCTGTGAGTAGTAGATCTGTGCCAGCACAGAGGGATAGGCCAACGAGTGATATAAGCTTCAGTAAAGTTAGCTTCTTACCATTCATAGCAATATTTATTAACTGGACTGCAGAAATGGAATGTAAATCACAGAAAATATATGTTGTGGTGGCAGCTGCAGAGAAGTATTTGGGCATACGAGATTTGACTTCAGAAGAGTTACAGGGTGTGTTGAGTGGTGGTGTCCCGTCCTCCCAGGCCGTTGGCATGGTGCAGGAGCAGATAGGGTCAAAGTAGTGGAATGGGGTAGTGGGTATTTAATGAGTGTAGGGTTAGTTGGAAGGGTGTTTTTTGTATTATTACAAAGTATAATGGATTGATATTATAGTCCAGTTGGGGGCGGTAATGCAACATATTGGATACCAACCACCGTTAAACTCCAAAGAAGAAGAACCGTTATATTATGGCTGTGTACAGAGTTGTAACGATGTCTCTGTCTCTCTCATTCCATCACTTTTATGGTAGTTGGTTTTGTGAGTCTCTGGTTATGAATGGGGTGCTGACAGACAAACGTTGATGGATATTTATAGAGCTCTGATCAGGACGACAATTGATTACAGGTGTGTCGTTTATGGAGCAGAGGCAAAGACTTGCCTTCAGAACCTGGACAGAATACAGTATTTAGCTTTAAGGATATGTATTGGTGCATTTAAATCAACATCTGTATGTGCCTTACTAGTGGAGGCAGGTGAAATGCCTTTGGATATACAGCGTAAAAAATGGTCAATATCTTATTGGGTTAGGTTGAAAGGCTGTGAAGTTGAGCATCCCACTGCTACTGTTCTAGATGACTGTTGGGAATATACTAGTAGACAAGGCAGTGGTTTTGGTTGGACAGTTGGAAAGCTTGCTGATGAGAGTGGTTTGAGGGAGTTGGAGGTTGGCCCTTCTGTGGTGATAGGGGATGTTCCTCCATGGTTACTCCCAGACCCTGTTGTTGATCTAACCTTGGTAGAGAAAAGGAAAGATTGGTCAGAAGTCAGTGATATAGGGAAAATGGTTGACAATTACATTGTTACATTTACGGCTTTTCACAGATGGATCCAAGGACCCAGATAGTGGGCTCACAGGAGCAGGCGTTTACATTCCTGAATCTGATGTGCAGATATGTAGAAGACTAACAGATGAACTGTCAGTATACTCAGGTGAACTGTTGGCGATAATAGTTGCCCTCCAGTGGGTGGAGGACGTACAACCTGTTAGAATTATAGTATGCTCAGATTCTCTGTCTGTATTGAATAGTTTATCATCTGGTAAATCTAATAGGAGTGACCTACTATTGGAGGTATTAATGTTATTATGGAGAATTGAGAGAATGGGTGTAGTAGTGAGATTCTTCTGGGTCCCAGCACATTCGGGTGTGGAAAGGAATTAAATTGTAGACCAGTTAGCTAAAAGAGCTTTGAAACTAGATATAATTTATATTAATGTTCCACTGAGTAGAGGTGAGGCCAAATGTAAGATCAGAGACATTTTGATAGATGTGTGGCAGAAGAGATGGAACTCTGAGCACAAGGGCCGGCATTAATATGCCCTCCAAAAAAGGTCGATGGACCAAGATTCAAAGGTCAGATTAGGAAGGAAGAGGTGGTGTTTACTCGATTGCGCTTAGGACATTGTACATTGAACTCGTCATTACATCTGGTTGGCAAGCATGGGAATGGTTTGTGTCTGGAGGGTATGGTCGATGAAACGGTGGAGCATGTGTAGTTATATTGTTGTAAGTATGTTGAAGAGAGGGAAAGATTGAAGTGTAGGGTCATTGAGGTTGGACTGGGTTGGGGGGGTTGGAAGGGATTTTGGGGATGGGGGAGGGTATATTAGTAGTTAGTAGGGCTCTTTTTTATTTTCTCAGAAGTACTGAGTTAGGTAGGAGGATTTAGAAATGTTGGAAACCATGATTGACCACACACTCCAGCACAGTAGGTTGCGGCATGCACCTTTAACGTTGGTTTGTGGACCGCCATTATTTCATAGAAGAAGAAGTTGGTCGCGTGATAGTTTTGTGGTTCGTGAGGTGGGCATCTATTCTTTTTTCTTTTGGTTCTTGCGTATTTTCTGAATTAATTTTCTCAAGGTGGAGGGTTTGTTTATTGGTTTCCACTGTTTATCGTTTAGAGTTAGGGGGGGAGTAGGGGTAGTTTGTTAGGGCGGCGTGATGGCCTCAACCGAGTGGAGAAGAAACGCTGTTGCTTCGGGTGCGTTCCGGAGAAAGGTGTGGAGGAAGTTTTGCTCATGGTCGGCGAACAGGTTGTGTGGAACATCTGCACTCTGCATCCAGAATGAACAAGGCGGTGGTTGTGTTAATGAAAAAGGTTTGTTTTGTTGCTAGTGGGATTTTTGTGAGGGTGTGTTGGTGCAGATTTCGCCTCCGTTTATTACTACGAACAGACCGCAAGTAGTTGGTTCGTTTTGGTTAATGTGCAAGTGGTTTTCGTGTGCTCGGCTGGGTGCCAAGCGCAGTCCGTTAAACATGTTGTCTCTTTTTGTAGACAAGTGTTTGTTTCTTAACAAACTTCAAGGTTACGCAGGGGAGGGGTGGAACGCAGGGTTTGCTAGCACAGATAGTTGTCAGTGTTTCTAGTGTGGGGATGTAGGACATAATGCTAGTGCAGACAAGCACGACCAGCCGGCAGGGTGGGCTAGGACTAGGCTGGACACAATATATTTTTAACGCCTTTTTCTGAGAACTACGTCATTGCATCCGCCATGGAGCCCAGTTTCATAATATTACCATATGTCCCAGATGCTTGCCGTAGTTTAGAAATAATAGGGCATGTTTCACCCTGCCAGCTCCTATTAGTTGTATTGAGCTCTGTGGCACCAACTCGCCTAATGAAAGTTCTATTCCCAGCCCATTGTTCTGCGTCACAATGCCAGCTTCACTATTGTTGGTATTGAGACCAGCCCGTATTAACATTGTAGCTTTACCTCAGGTAACTTATTATTAACAAGGTTATGACTACTTGGTGAGCAAACTCACTGTTCACCTGGGAACACGTTGTGGTGACCCACAGTGCTAGAGATGGTTAACCATATGCATTTCAGATAAAGGTGTAAAACCTAAACAGAACGCATGTCCCTGTCCTCCTTTTCAAGATGTGGCCGATTTAAACAGCCAGACATTTTTTAAATGAAGAAATAACCTTAAAAAAAAATGTTTTATTGTTAATAAATTGTTGCTGGGTAATTTGTTAGTTAGTAGGCATCGAATTGAGCGAATGCTGCGCAGGTTCACTGAGTTGTAAACTAAATGGATAGGTGTAGCTCATTGATTTATAGATCTGACACAGTTGCTACCTCAGATTAGAGCCTAGCAAGTGTTGTGAATGAGGTATGTAGTACCCACAGAAGGCCACAGGGAGGAGCAAGAGAGCTATACAGTTTTTTGCTTTAAATACCCTAAACCTAACAATCAATCAAATGTATTTATAAAGCCCTTTTTACATCAGCAGATGTCACAAAGTGCTTTACAGAAACTCTAACCCTACATATAACCTATTTCAGTACTAAATAGCATTTATTATTATTATTTTAAAATAAATCCCATATTAAACTTTTTATTTTTATTAGTCATTTTATTATAATTAGTATTGCAATGCAGAACACTTGATAAACAAGACACGTTTGTTTTATTTTTCAAATGTGGTTTGAACTGGTTGTGACCTAGTAACCTCTATGTGAAAGTCCAGCAATTGGCGTGGGATAGGTGGGGCAGGTTTGAGACTGATCTCTGGAATTAATGCTCCAGAGTGGCTCAGTGGTCTAAGGCACTGCATCTCAGTGCTTGAGGCGTCACTACAGACCCCCTGGTTCGAATCCAGGCTGTATCACAACCGGCCGTGATTGGGAGTCCCATTGGGTGGCGCACAATTGGCCCGGGTTTGGCCGGTGTAGGCCTTCATTGTAAATAAGAATTTGTTCTTAACTGACTTGCCTAGTTAAATAAAGGTTAAAGAAAATAAGAAAAATACGCTTGATTTCTCAGCTGCCTCACCAATGTCTACGTGAATTAGTCGCTTTTAATTGCTAAATATTTCCAATAGATTGCAGCATAAGACCACGAAGCATCATTTATAGGCTACAAGCAGCAATATGATTGATATAAAATAGCATGCAACCAAAAACTATATGTGCCATAATTTTCTAAAATGGTCACTCATTACTTTACAGTTAGCTATATACCTCGTATTAGGCCTGTGTTGCTTTTGGGAGAGCAACAAAATATTAACTATAGCAGGTATTGAACACCGGCCAAATAATCCCTAGTCAGATGCGCAAACCTCAACCCTAGTAAACATGCATTATAATAACCTTCTTAATATCTCATATTGGGAGTAAACAGTCTCGGAATAGAAAAGACAAAACACTGCATCTTCCAGCCCAACAATCAATTACATCATGCAACCCTCGCGGTTAGCAAATTTACCTCAACATGCCCCTCGCTTGGCAGGAGTTTTCCTGTGAGGGGGAGTGGTATATCCAGGGAGAGAACTAAACTAAGCTTCTGAAATTTCATTTGTGGTCTTATGCTGCTATCTATTGGAATTATTTAGCAATTGCAGTAGTACTGAATTATATTTTATTTTTTATTTCACCTTTATTTAACCAGGTAAGCCAGTTGAGAACAAGTTCTCATTTACAACTGCGACCTGGCCAAGATAAAGCAAATCAGTGCGATTAAAAACAACAACAACACAGAGTTACATATGGGATAAACAAAATTTACAGTCAAAAACACAATAGAAAATCTATATACAGTGTGTGCAAATGTAGTAAGATATGGAGGTAAGGCAATAAATAGGCCATAGTGCAAAATAATTACAATTTAGTATAAACACTGGAGTGATAGATGTGCAAAAGATTATGTGTAAATACAGAAACTGGTGTGCAAATGAGCAAAATAAATAACAATATGGGGATGAGGTAGTTGGGTGGGCTAATTACAGATGGGCTGTGTACAGGTGCAGTGATCGGTAAGCTGCTCTGACAACTGATGCTTAAAGTTAGTGAGGGAGATAAGAGTCTCCAGCTTCAGAGATTTTTGCAGTTCGTTCCAGTCATTGGCAGCAGAGAACTGGAAGGAATGGCGGCCAAAGGAGGTGTTGGCTTTGGGGATGACCAGTGAGATATACCTGCTGGAGCGCATACTACGGGTGAGTGTTGCTATGGTGACCAATGAGCTAAGATAAGGCGGGGATTTGCCTAGCAGTGATTTATAGATGACCTGGAGCCAGTGGGTTTGGCGACGAATATGTAGTGAGGGCCAGCCAACGAGAGCGTACAGGTCACAATGGTGGATAGTATATGGGGCTTTGGTGACAAAACGGATGGCACTGTGATAGACTACGTCCAATTTGCTGAGTAGTGTTGGAGGTTATTTTGTAAATGACATCGCCGAAGTCAAGGATCGGTAGGATAGTCAGTTTTACGAGGGCATGTTTAGCAGCATGAGTGAAGGAGGCTTTGTTGCGAAATAGGAAGCTGATTCTAGATTTGACTTTGGATTGGAGATGCTTAATGTGAGCTTGGAAGGAGAGTTTACAATCTAACCAGACACCTAGGTATTTGTAGTTGTCCACATATTCTAAGTCAGACCCGCCGAGAGTAGTGATTCTAGTCGGGCGGGCGGGTGCAAGCAGCGTTCGATTGAAGAGCATGCATTTAGTTTTACTAGCGTTTAAGAGCAGATGGAGGCTACGGAAGGAGTGTTGTATGGTATTGAAGCTCGTTTGGAGGTTTGTTAACACAGTGTCCAAAGAAGGGTCAGATGTATACAAAATGGTGTCGTCTGCGTAGAGGTGGATCTGAGAGTCACCAGCAGCAAGAGCGACATAGTACTGAATAAAGTGTATATACTTACTAAAGTAGTAATTACTTGAAATTGCAAAATATAAGATGTTCTAGTTCATTTTATCACTTACAACCATAAAATAACAATTTATAGCATAACAAACAATGAAACTGACATTAACCAAAGACACCATACATTTAGTTAATTATATATACAAAATATATACAGTGGGGAAAAAAAGCATTTAGTCAGCCACCAATTGTGCAAGTTCTCCCACTTAAAAAGATGAGAGAGGCCTGTAATTTTCATCATAGGTACACGTCAACTATGACAGACAAAATGAGAAAAGAAAATCACATTGTAGGATTTTTAATGAATTTATTTGCAAATTATGGTGGAAAATAAGTATTTTGTCAACAACAAAAGTTTCTCAATACTTTGTTATATACCCTTTGTTGGCAATGACACAGGTCAAACGTTTTCTGTAAGTCTTCACAAGGTTTTCACACACTGTTGCTGGTATTTTGGCCCATTCCTCCATGCATATCTCCTCTAGAGCAGTGATGTTTTGGGGCTGTCGCTGGGCAACACGGACTTTCAACTCCTTCCAAAGATTTTCTATGGGGTTGAGATCTGGAGACTGGCTAGGCCACTCCAGGACCTTGAAATGCTTCTTACGAAGCCACTCCTTCGTTGCCCGGGCGGTGTGTTTGGGATCATTGTCATGCTGAAAGACCCAGCCACGTTTCATCTTCAATGCCCTTGCTGATGGAAGGAGGTTTTCACTCAAAATCTCACAATACATGGCCCCATTCATTCTTTCCTTTACACGGATCAGTCGTCCTGGTCCCTTTGCAGAAAAACAGCCCCAAAACATGATGTTTCCACCCCCATGCTTCACAGTAGGTATGGTGTTCTTTGGATGCAACTCAGCATTCTTGTACTGGCTTAAGCAGGGGGACACGTCTGGCACTGCAGGATTTGAGTCCCTGGCGGCGTAGTGTGTTACTGATGGTAGGCTTTGTTACTTTGGTCCCAGCTCTCTGCAGGTCATTCACTAGGTCTCCCCGTGTGGTTCTGGGATTTTTGCTCACCGTTCTTGTGATAATTTTGACCCCACGGGGTGAGATCTTGTGTGGAGCCCCAGATCGAGGGAGATTATCAGTGGTCTTGTATGTCTTCCATTTCCTAATAATTGCTCCCACAGTTGATTTCTTCAAACCAAGCTGCTTACCTATTGCAGATTCCGTCTTCCCAGCCTGGTGCAGGTCTACAATTTTGTTTCTGGTGTAATTTGACAGCTCTTTGGTCTTGGCCATAGTGGAGTTTGGAGTGTGACTGTTTGAGGTTGTGGACAGGTGTCTTTTATACTGATAACAAGTTCAAACAGGTGCCATTAATACAGGTAACGAGTGGAGGACAGAGGAGCCTCTTAAAGAAGAAGTTACAGGTCTGTGAGAGCCAGAAATCTTGCTTGTTTGTAGGTGACCAAATACTTATTTTCCACCATAATTTGCAAATAAATTCATAAAAAATCCTACAACGTGATATTCTGGAGAAATAAATTCTCAATTTGTCTGTCATAGTTGACGTGTACCTATGATGCAAATTACAGGCCTCTCTCATCTTTTTAAGTGGGAGAACTTGCACAATTGGTGGCTGACTAAATACTTTTTTGCCCCACTGTATATATTTAGATGGTTGTCATTATCACCCCCTTAACATAAACACAGACACTGGATACAGACACTGAAAATGAGCTTTCTATATAAAACTGGTAGCTCTCAAGAGCCTTTGCTTTGCTGAGCAGTTCATTTTCAGGAGTGTGCTGCCTGCCTACCTTCAAAAGAGTATGTGTAAAATGAAAAGTTAAGTTATTGCCACGCTTTCACAGAGGCCTAGTTTACATTTACATGTGAGTCATTTAGCAGACGCTGTTATCCAGAGCGACTAGGGTTAAGTGCCTAAATCTGTACAAGGGTACATCGACAGATTTTTCACCTAGTCGGCTCGGGGATTCGAACCAGCCACTTTTCGGTTACTGCCCAACGCTCTTAACCGCTAGATTACAAATCATAAAATGTTCAACACGAAAAGGCAAATGGTCATAGATAAATTGTAAACTGGTTAAATAAAAGACTGATCTTAGAACTTTCAGACTGCCATTGTTTTGGGGAAATAGGGACGTCTGTCTATTTCACCAATTATCTCAAATAGATGTGTTAATTTTAATGGTTTGAAGTTCTACACCATTTTAATCAGGATAACCTATTATTTCTAATGATGTAAGTTTGGGCAGCGTATTGCTGGTAGTTAAAATAAAAAATAAAAACATGTACTCCTGGAACTTTGAGGTCATCCCATTGTTTCTTATAGGTGAAAAATAGGTATGTCTGTTTATTTCACAAAATATCTCTATGTGTATGTTTAGATTTTTGTTAAGTCAAACACCATTTTAATCAGAATAATCTCCTCTTTCTAATGACATCAGGTTGGGCAGCGTACTCTGCTGTCATCGATCGCTAGACCAGATATTGTCAGAAGTTGCCATTTTTTTCCTACTTCCTGATAATGCAGACATAAGCACACTTGGCACCATCGAGGTGCGGATGTTTACTTTCTACACCAGTTGTTATTTATTACTTATTTTTTTCAGTTTCGTCCTAAGAACAGATTTTAGTGGTAAAATAAAAAGGTAGATATGTTTTGGTGCCATTTAGGGAAAATTGAATTCTATAGATCATTCCAGTCAGAAGAGGCTCAGCGATGGTTCGTTTCAATTCAATTGCTATGGCTTCGTGAGCAGAGGCAGGTTGCAGTAGACTCCGGTCGACAAAGGCTTGGTCGGCACATCCCAGGAAATATTGGCTGTCATTGGGGAAGAGGCTCTGATCAGGGGGGAAGTGCAGGGGGGCAGAGACTGGGGAGGAGGAGGACGGTACAGTGACAATGTAGGAGGAAGAGGGGTGAGGTGAGTCTGAGGGAGCGGAGGAAGAGGCCTCGTTTTCAGACGGCTCATTGGATCCAGAGCTGACAGCCAGTCAGGCTGAGGGCCCAGTATATACGGTGAGAGAACTTTCTAGGTTCCTGATAGAGACTAAAGGGGAAAAATAAGGTTCTGCTGGAGTCTTATTTGATTGATCCTGGAAGGTTTGTAAGGTCAGTACAACACGTGATGAAGAATGAGGGGTTTAGTGTCCTCTCACCCAGGAAGCGGTATAGGCTGAGAAAATGGGTCATGAGTTCTTAAGGGCATGTCTTCAGAATCTGCTTAAATGGATGGTTTTTTCTGGCATGGCGGCTTTATGGGCTTCTCTACTGGATTCTGATTGTGGTGATTTCCCTCCCACCTCTTATGGAGATTTCACAGTTAGACTTCCTTAACATGAACGGCGGCAGAGACTGGGGGAATATGTCAAACAAAAACAATGTGTGATATTGTTTTTTGCAATAGACACACAGTGATATGATTAATGAAGTGTATTGGGGGGTCTGGTGGAAGGGGCCGCAGGTGCTGAGCCATGGCACAAATCTTAGTGCAGGGGTAGCAAAAGAGGTGTGTAAGGGTAGGTTGTTAGTGGTTAGAGCCTAAATCAATGACCTTGTCTTTGCTTTCATAAATGTGTCTGTACCTTTTTTTTTTTTTTTTTTTTCTCGGGGGGATGGATCAGCTTAATATTGCAGATAGATTGTATCTTCTATCAATGTAATTGTCTGCATCACTTCCAATCCCCCATGTTTTTTTTTTTTTTTTTATATATATATTCCCCTTTATTACTTTTCAACCCCACCATCCTTTCCCTACTTGGAGTAAATTAGTGAACAACAACGCCCAGGCCTCTACTTCCGGTCTATACTTACTATCTACACCTTATGGACAGAGTTAATTTTACAATAATTCTATATCTATATATATATATATATATATATATATATATATATTTATTTATTTTTTTGCTCCTGAACTTCTTCTACTCTCAACCTCTCCGATCATTTTCATGATGTCCATCCGGTTTGCTTCTAAATGCCATATCTTTCTAACTGTGCTCTTTCCCAAAAGCTCCCAACATACAACCTATATACTTATTATGGACACAGTATGCTTACATTATTAGCTATCTTTGTTATTATTTGTTGTTATTTGTTATTAGTCCCATCCTTCAACTCTATTCAATACCTCCCATCTATCTCTTAACACCATCCATATAGGATTTCTATTTGCCATATATATTTCAACCATACTGTGATGTTTTACAAAAGTTCTGAACCTTTCTATTCTCATTGCTTCTACAGATTGTGAATTAAAAATAAACATTTTTGCTAAAAGTATTATTATATTATTGATTGATTGACTATGACTTTTCAGATCACCCAGTAATGCTATCTGCAAGGTTAGTTCCAGGTAAATATTGCAATCCTTTAGCCATTCCTGGACCTGTGTCCAAAAACAAGCTACAAATGGACAGAACCAAAACAAATGATCTAATGATTCTATCTCTTCACAGCAAAATCTGCAGAGCTGGGAAGATTGTATCCCCATATAAATAACATTCTATTGGTAGCAATAATTTTATATAATAATTTAAATTGAAAGATTCTAATTTTTGAATCCGTGTCGCTTTTGCGTGTCAGTTCATAAACACTATGCCATGGGATCGGTACGTCAAAGATCTCTTCCCAACTATTTTGCAATCTATATGGGACTGCTGTCAATCCTTTGGTCCTTAAGTGAAACTGATATACTTTTTTATTTATCGCAGTTTTCCTTAACCAATTATGTTCTTTAATGCAAGGCCGACAGACAAGTTCCTTTACTTTCTCCCCCTTCAACTTTCCTCTTCCACTTTTGAGGTAAGGCTGCAATTATTTGGTTGTAATTTTGGGTAGAGCAGACATTTCCATATGTTTTTGTTAGCTGCATGTGCGACATAACTCCACCAGTCCTACCGATGATATCATTTACGAAGATTATACCTTTTTTAAACATTCTGTCAAAAATAAAGGTTTTTTGTCAATTAGTATATTTGAATTTAACCACAATATTTGTTGCATTATTTGTTCTGTCGATTTCTGGAGGATTAAATTGAAATTGCAACCAACTTTCTATGGCTTGTTTTAGAAATAGTGACATTTGGGAGATTATTTCCTTTTCAAATAACTGAAAGTGAGAGGTTGTAATCTGAATAAAGGGAAAAAGGCCTTTCTTGAACAGTGGGTGAGACAATCTTACTAATTTGCTTGAGAACCAGTTCGGATTTAAGTATAACTTTTGGATGACTGAAGATTTTAGTGATAGGTCTAATGCTTTAATATTTAATAATTTCTGTCCTCCGAATTCATATTCATTATATAAATATGCTCTTTTAATTTTGTCTGGCTTGCCGTTCCAAATAAAATTGAATATTTTTTTCTCATATAATTTAAAAACTGTTTGCTAGGCGTAGGCAAGACCATAAGCAAATAGGTAAACTGGGGATAATACTAAAGAGTTAATCAGGGTGATTTTTCCACAAATTGACAGGTATTTTCCTTTCCATGGTAGTAAGATCTTATCTATTTTTGCTAACTTTCTATTAAAATTTATTGAAGTGAGATCATTTATTTCCTTTGGGATATGTATTCCGAGTATATCCACATCACCATCAGACCATTTTATTGGTAAACTACATGGTAATGTAAAATTGTATTTTTAGTGATCCAATACGTAATATAGTACATTTGTCATAATTTGGTTTTAATCCAGAGAGGTTAGAAAATGTATCTAGATCCTCTATGAGGCTGTGGAGGGATTCTAGTTGTGGATCTAAAAGAAAACATGAATCATCTGCGTACAATGACACCTTTGTTTTTAAGCCCTGTATTTCTAATCCTCTGATATTATTATTGGATCTGATTTTAATAGCTAACATCTCGATGGCCACAATAAATAGATATGCCGATAGTGGACAACCTTGTTTCACTCCTCTTGACAGTTTGAAACTTTCTGAGAAATAGCCATTATTTACTATTTTACACCTAGGGTTACTATACATGATTTTGACCCATTTTATAAGAGATTCTCCAAAATTGAAATGCTCCAGGCATTTATATATAAATTCCAGTCGAACTTTATCAAATGCCTTTTCGAAGTCTGCTATGAATAGCAGGCCTGGTTTCCCATATTTTCCATAGTGTTCTATTGTTTCTAATGTGTCTGTACCTAGTACAGGGCTCAGTTCTCTGTTTCACCAGGGCCCAGGCAGGTGTCCTATTGGAAATTCCATGAAAAGCTCTTACAAGGTGCCACTTTTTGCTCAAACTTCCAAGGCTTTTGGGAGAGGTGGGGACAGCAGAAGGGGGGAGTTTGAGTCTCTCAGTCAGTGGTGGGACGTAGGGAAAGCCCAGATTCTGGTTCTGTCAGCAGTATACATATTTTTCCTCTTCAGAGGCCAGGAGAGTACTGGGGGAGCTTGAGTGGTTCATAAGTGAGGTGGAGGCTGAGCTGGTGGGGCAAAGTGGGGCTACAAGATAATCTATCTGAACTACGCAGGGACCTATGGGCTTTCTTTTCAGATGAAAGCAAAGGGGTCACTTGTAAGAGCTAGATTTTCCATGTTGAGAGAGATGGATGCTCCCAGCTCTTTTGGGTTGGAAAAACAGAGTGGGGAAACCAAGAAAATCCATTGTTTACGTTTGTCTGATGGGCGTGTAACTTCTGTTGTGGGGGAGATGAGGGAGCCTGATGGGTGGGTAACTTCTGTTGTGGGGGAGATGAGGGAGCCTGATGGGTGGGTAACTTCTGTTGTGGGGAGATGAGGGAGCCTGATGGGTGGGTAACTTCTGTGTGGTAGATGAGGGAGCCTGATGGGTGGGTAACTTCTGTTGTGGGGGAGATGAGGGAGCCTGATGGGTGGGTAACTTCTGTTGTGGGGAGATGAGGGAGCCTGATGGGTGGGTAACTTCTGTTGTGGGGGAGATGAGGGAGCCTGATGGGTGGGTAACTTCTGTTGTGGGGAGATGAGGGAGCCTGATGGGTGGGTAACTTCTGTTGTGGGGAGATGAGGCAGCCTGATGGGTGGGTAACTTCTGTTGTGGGGAGATGAGGGAACCTGATGGGTGGGTAACTTCTGTTGTGGGGAGATGAGGCAGCGGGCTGTGGAGTTGTACTCTGATTTATAGAGGGCAGAACTCTGTGATCCTGGGCCTTCTCAGGTTCTGCTCACAGACCTTTCCAAACTCTCTCTGTCACAGAGAAATCAAATGGACATTTCCCTGGCCTTTCAAAAACTCTCAGCTGCTGTCTCTCAGACGGTCTGCATGTGGATTTTTCTAAACAATTCTGGGGAATTATTGGACAGGACGTGTGTTGCGTGAGTGCGTCGGGGTGGGGGAGCTGTCGCTAAGCTGTAGACAGGAGGCTTTGACTCTCCTGCCCAAAAAAGGGGATTTGAGCAGCTTAAAGAACTGGAGGCCTGTGGCATTGCTCTGTGTGGACGATAAGGGCTTTGCCAAGGTCCTCGCTAAAAGACTCAAGTCCCACCTGGACTCTATTGTACACAAGGACCAAACGTACTGTGTACCAGGATGCTCAATCACAGACAATCTGTTCATAATCAGGAGAAAGCCTTTGATAGGGTGGACCATGAATATCTGTTCAATGTGTTGTTTTGGTTGTCGGGAGAATTTTGTGGCCTGTGTTCAAATGTTGTATGCTGGGGCTTAATGTATGGTCAAGGTGGGGGGAGGGCTCAGTAGGCCAGTCTGGGTAGGGAGGGGCATTCACCAGGGATGCCCTCTGTCAGGGCAGCTATACACTCTTGTTATTGAGCCCTTTCTGGGCCTGCTACGCAGGAGGCTACAGGGAGTGTGGGAGCCAGGCATAGGGTTGGGGACAGGCATAGCAGTGTCAGCATACGCTGATGATGTCTGTGTTGGTTAGGGATGAGCAGAACCTACAGGCCCTGGAGAATAGTTTGAGGGTGTACGAGGGGGCTTCTTTTGCTTAGGTAAACTGGGGCAAGAGTGAGGCTTTGTTATGTGGGGCATGGAGGGACAGGGCACCTCCGCAGCTTCCAGGGGGGTTGCAGTGGGGCTGTGAGTGGCTCAAGATGCTTACGTGTGTATCTGGGCTCGGAGAGGTGGGTTAGGAAGAACTGGGAAGGAGTGTCACAAGCGGTGGTGTCGAGGCTGACGAAGTGGAGGTGGCTCATCTCCCTAGTGTCATACAGAGGGACGGTGTTGATCATCAACAACTTGGTGGCATCCTCCCTATGGCATAAATTGGCCATTCCCAAACCCCCCCGGCGTTCTGCTTGCGGACCTGCAGCGCAAGTTAGTGATTTCCTTCTGGTCAGGGTGGCAGCGTTCTGACTCAGCAGCACAGAGGCTACTGTACCGTACGGAGGTGGGCTGGAGGGAACCAGCATGTGCTCTGTTGAGGAGGGCTGGTGGTTTGGGGCTGGATCAGCAGCTCTTCATCATGCGGCAGGAGAGACTCAATACAGCAGGGGTCTCTGATTTCTATGCTGCAGTACTTAGGGCTGGAGCAGTCTGAGGAGGGGCCACCACCGTTTCCACCACTGCAAGTGACAGCAGAGACTGGGGACTGGCAGGAGAGTCCGGAGGACTTACTGACTTTAACACTCTGAGCCTGGGGGAGTTTGAGGAGGTGGGGGGTAAGGTGCTGTACACCCTCAGTGTCAAGGTTAGACACATCAGGAGCTTAGCGGGAGTGAAGGGGCATCAGTGGCAGGGGGTTGTGGGGGATGAGAGCATGGCAGGGTATAGGTGGAGGGTGCTCTATAAGCTCCCAGTGCTGGAAAGGTCAGGGGTCCTCCAGTGGAGGGTATTACATGGAGCCCTGGACACCAATAGCTGGTTGGCTCGGGTTGACCTGGGAGTTGGGGAGGGGTGTCCGTTTTCTGCAATTACAGACTGTTTATCATTACTGTTGCCGCCTTAGGGTTGAGTTTGAGTTGCACGAAATGATCAACAGTGTGGAGATGTTTCAGGAGGTATGGGGGCTCAGGGGGGCTGTCTGTATGGCTGGAGAGGAGGGGTTGGATGTACGGTTGGAATGTGGTGCTGGATGGTGTATTGTACTGTGGTGTTGGGTACTGTATAATGTGATTGTGTGGAAGTTGTGGTGGCACGCAATGTGTTTTTAGGAGGGGGGGGTGTTACTTTAATGACCCATCCTCATTACACTAAGACAAGTCAGTCTCTCTCTCTCTCTCTCTCTCTCTCTCTCTCTCTCTCTCTCTCTCTCTCTCTCTCTCTCTCTCTCTCTCTCTCTCTCTCTCTCTCTCTCTCTCTCTCTCTCTCTCTCTCTCTCTCTCTCTCTCTCTGTGTGTGTGCATGCTGGGAGTTTTTTGGAGTTTGAGTGTTTGGTGTGGAGGGCCTTTCTTGTTTCTTTCCTTGGTTTCTCTTTTCTATGGTGGAGGGTTAATGCACTGTTTGTTTTAGTGGTACCCACTGTTTTTATTTTCAAAGTTAGAGAGGAAGAGGACAGAGGTTTAGTTTCCTGGGGTTTTGAACGGTGAGGTGTGAGCGATGGCTTCGCAGCCTAGCGCGGAGGAGACGCTGTCGTTATGGCATGGATTCAGGTGTGTTCCCGAGAATGGAATTAAGGTGGAGGAGGTTCTGCTCGCGGTCGGCGAACAGGTATGAGCTCAACTTATACATTCAGAATGAACAAAGCTGTGGTTGTGTTCATGAAAAGAGCAAATTTGGTGGGTAGGCTCATTTCTAGTAGTATATTTGTAAGGGGTGTGTTGGTGCCAATTTCTCCTCTTTCTACCCCTTCGACCAGGGTGGTAATTGCAAATTTGCCTCTGTTTATTACGGATGATCAAATCAGGAAGGAGTTGAGTCGTTTTGGTAAGTTTGCTAGTGGTTTTCGTGTACTGTCGGCAGGTTTTCAGGCAGATGCCGTCAAGCACATTGTTTCATTCCGGAGGCAAGTGTTCATGTTTCTGAACAACAATGAGCAATAGTTAAATGTGCACTTTAAAGTTAGGCATGGGGAGGGGCTCTACGCAGGTTTTGCCAGCACAGATAGTCTACGGTGCTTTGAGTGTGGGGATTTGGGGCATAAGAACTTTGCGTGCCCACATAAAGGCTGTAGACAAGGTAAGGGTTCAAGCACCAGTGGGCGAAATTGAGGTCAACGTGCAGGGGGCCATGAGACACAGGCAGCAGAGGCTGGGCCTAGTCATGCGACAGATGGTGGGGTAGATGAGGCTGGGTCTAGTCATGGTATGGATGGTGGTGTAGATGAGACTGGGTCTAGTCATGTCATGGATGGTGGTGTAGATGAGGCTGGGCCCAGTCAGGTTATGCTAGTGGATGAGGAGAGTATAGTGGGGAAGGGGAAGCGACTAGGAGTGGTGGAGGAGGGTGTCAAGCGGAAGAGGAAAAAGGGGGAGAAGAAAGGAGGTGGGAGGGCAGAGGCTGGTGTGGTGAAAGGCACCAAGGAACCTTTGCCTGGTGCTGGGGGGGCCTGACTAGATAAGAAGGGCAGGTGGTCACGTATGGAGATGAGGAGAAGGAAGGAAGAAGCCGATGAGGAGGATTTCTTTTCAGACTCCTCCTCAATGGGTCCAGAGCTGACAGCCAGTCAGTCAGAGGGGTCAAAGTACACAGTGACGGAACTGTCAAGGTTCCTGAAGGAGACTAAGGGGGGAAAAGTATATCTTGAGGCTTTTTTTTGCGATCCGGGAAAGTTTGTAAGATCAGTGCAACATGCAATGAAAAATGAGGGGCATGGTGTCCTCTCACCCAGGAAACAGTTAAGGAAGTGGGTCACAACTGTGCGTAAATGTCTACCTTCAGACACTGTTTAGATGAAAGTTTTCTTTCTGGCACTGGGGCTTTTTGAGCTTTGCTATTGGTCTCTTTCTTTGCTGGCTTTTCTCCCACTTCTTATGGAGACTCTTTGGGTAGGCTCGCTTAATATTAATGGCGCCAGAGATTGGGGAAAGAGGAGTGTGTTGGGTGAATATGTAAAACAAAAAAAAGTACAAGTGTTGTTTATGCAGGAGACGCATAGCGATGTGGTGAATGAAGTTGATTGGGGGCTCTGGTGGAAAGGGGCAAGTGTGCTGAGCCATGGGACAAATGTTAGTGCAGGGGTGGCAGTCCTTTTTGTACCGGGTCTGTCTGTAAAAATGTGCTCCTCAAAAGAGGTGTGTACAGGTAGACTGCTTGTAGTAAAGGCAGAAATTAACAACAGGGGTTTTGTCTTTATAAATGTGTATGCGCCCAACACAGGGAGAGAGAGGGGGCTTCTATTTGGGTGTCTTAGAAAGGAACTCTCACAGGTATTGCCTGAGGAGACGCTGGTGGCCGGCGGGGACTGGAACTGTACGATGGATTTTACGAAAGACAGAAATGGGGAGGAGCCTCATTCAGGCTCAGTGGGGGTGTTAAGGGACATTATTAATCAATTTGACCTAGTTGATGTGTGGAGAACTAGACATCCCAACACAAGACAATATACATGGGTGAAGGTCTTTGGGGCTAGGGTGAATGCAGCCCGGCTTGATCGATTGTACATGTCCAGGAATCAGAGCAATAGGCTGTTGGGCGCTACCATTCTCCCGGTGGGTTTTTCGGATCATCACATAACCATGGTTCGGCTGTCTATTTCACCAGGGCCTCGGCAGGCATCCTATTGGAAGTTTAATGTAAAGCTCTTACAAGATGCCACTTTTTGCTCAGGTTTCTAGACTTTTTGGGAAAGGTGGGGGCAGCGAAGAGAGGAGTATGAGTCTCTGAGTCAATGGTGGGATGTGGGAAAAGTCCAACTTCGGCTTTTCTGCCAACAGTATACAGCTCTCATCCTCAGAGGCTAGGAGAGTATTGGGGGAACTCAAGCGTAGTATTAGTGAGATGGAGGTAGAGCTGGTGGGGCAAGGCAATGTAGGCCTCCAGGCTAATCTAGCTGAACTACGTAGGGACCTGGGCAGTTTTTTCCAGGTTAAAGCAAAGGGAGCACTTGTAAGAGCTAGGTTCTCCATGCTCAAGGAGATGGATGCTCCCAGCTCCTCCTTCTTTGGTTTGGAAAGACAGAGCAGTGAAGCTAAGGGTATGCATTGTCTACGGCTTTTGGATGGGCGGATGACCTCTGTGGTGGGGGAGATGCGGGAGCGGACTGTGGAGTTTTATACTGAATTGTATAGGGCAGAACTGTGTGATCCTATGTGTGCTCGGGTTTTGTTTGCCGAACTCCCTAAGCTCTCTTTAGTACAGAGGGATGAAATTGACATTCCCCTGTTGACCCATGAACTGGCAGAGGCCGTAACCCAGATGGCACCCGCCGTGCACCGGGGGTCGATGGACTCCCAGTGGAGTTGTATAAAAGATTCTGGGGAATAATTGGACTGGACTTCTTTTGCATGTTGCGTGAATGCGTCGGGGTAGGAGAGTTGCCGATGAGCTGCCGGCGGGCGGCTCTGACTCTCCTGCCCAAAAAAGGGGACTTGTGTGAACTTAAGAACTGGAGGCCTGTGGCATTGCTCTGTGCGGACTACAATATATTTGCCAAGGTCCTCGCTAACAGACTAAAGTCCCATCTGGACTCTATAGTACACAAGGACCAGACATATTGCGTACCAGGACGCTTAATCACGGACAACTTGTTCTTAATCAGGGACATGTTGGACTTGTCGAGAAGTTCTAATGTGAACTTTGGTCTGGTCTCTTTAGATCAAGAGAAGGCTTTTGATAGAGTGGACCATGAGTATCTGTTTAATGTGATGTCTGTGTTTGAGTTTGGGGAAAGGTTTTTGGCTTATTTGAAGATGTTGTATGCTGGGGCATCATATATGGTTAAGGTGGGAGGGGGGCTCAATAGGTCAGTCTGGGTGAGGCGGGGCATTAGACAAGGATGCCCTCTATCAGGGCAGTTATATACACTAGCCATTGAGCCTTTTTTGGGCCTGCTACGCAGGAGACTGCAGGGAGTGTGCTGGACAGGCATAGCAGTGTCAGCGTATGCAGATGACGTTTCTGTGATGGTCAGGATATGCAGGCACTAGAGAATAGTCTGAAGGTGTACGAGGGAGCTTCGTCAGCTAAGGTAAACTGGGGAAAGAGCAAAGCTCTGTGATGTGGGGCATGGGGGGATATGGCCCCTCTGCTTCCAGGAGGGTTGCAGTGGGGTTGTGAAGGGCTTAAAATATTGGGGGTGTACCTGGGCTCGGAGAGGTGGGTCAGGAAGAACTGGGAGGGGCTGTCACAGGCAGTGGTGTCAAGACTGGCCAGGTGGAAGTGGCTTCGGTCCCAAGTGTCATATAGAGGGAGGGTGCTGATAATCAACAACCTGGTGGCATCTTCCCTGTGGCATAAACTGGCTGTCCTCAACCCCCCCACCGGTCTGCTCGCAGACCTGCAACGCAAGCTGGTGGATTTTTTCTGGTTGGGCCATCACTGGCTGAGGGCGGCAGTGTTGTACAGTGGGGAAAAATAAGTATTTAGTCAGCCACCAATTGTGCAAGTTCTCCCACTTAAAAAGATGAGAGAGGCCTGTAATTTTCATCATAGGTACACGTCAACTACGACAGACAAATTGAGAAACAAAATCCAGAAAATCACATTGTAGGATTTTTTATGAATTTATTTACAAATTATGGTGGAAAATAAGTATTTGGTCACCTACAAACAAGCAAGATTTCTGGCTCTCACAGACCTGTAACTTCTTCTTTAAGAGGCTCCTCTGTCCTCCACTCGTTACCTGTATTAATGGCACCTGTTTGAACTTGTTATCAGTATAAAAGACACCTGTCCACAACCTCAAACAGTCACACTCCAAACTCCACTATGGCCAAGACCAAAGAGCTGTCAAAGGACACCAGAAACAAAATTGTAGACCTGCACCAGGCTGGGAAGACTGAATCTGCAATAGGTAAGCAGCTTGGTTTGAAGAAATCAACTGTGGGAGCAATTATTAGGAAATGGAAGACATACAAGACCACTGATAATCTCCCTCGATCTGGGGCTCCACGCAAGATCTCACCCCGTGGGATCAAAATGATCACAAGAACGGTGAGCAAAAATCCCAGAACCACACGGGGGACCTAGTGAATGACCTGCAGAGAGCTGGGACCAAAGTAACAAAGCCTACCATCAGTAACACACTACGCCGCCAGGGACTCAAATCCTGCAGTGCCAGACGTGTCCCCCCTGCTTAAGCCAGTACATGTCCAGGCCCGTCTGAAGTTTGCTAGAGTGCATTTGGATGATCCAGAAGAGGATTGGGAGAATGTCATATGGTCAGATGAAACCAAAATATAACTTTTTGGTAAAAACTCAACTCGTCGTGTTTGGAGGACAAAGAATGCTGAGTTGCATCCAAAGAACACCATACCTACTGTGAAGCATGGGGGTGGAAACATCATGCTTTGGGGCTGTTTTTCTGCAAAGGGACAAGGACGACTGATCCGTGTAAAGGAAAGAATGAATGGGGCCATGTATCGTGAGATTTTGAGTGAAAACCTCCTTCCATCAGCAAGGGCATTGAAGATGAAACGTGGCTGGGTCTTTCAGCATGACTGATCCCAAACACACCGCCCGGGCAATGAAGGAGTGGCTTCGTAAGAAGCATTTCAAGGTCCTGGAGTGGCCTAGCCAGTCTCCAGATCTCAACCCCATAGAAAATCTTTGGAGGGAGTTGAAAGTCCGTGGTGCCCAGCGACAGCCCCAAAACATCACTGCTCTAGAGGAGATCTGCATGGAGGAATGGGCCAAAATACCAGCAACAGTGTGTGAAAACCTTGTGAAGACTTACAGAAAACGTTTGACCTGTGTCATTGCCAACAAAGGGTATATAACAAAGTATTGAGAAACTTTTGTTATTGACCAAATACTTATTTTCCACCATAATTTGCAAATAAATTCATAAAAAATCCTACAATGTGATTTTCTGGATTTTTTTTCTCATTTTGTCTGTCATAGTTGACGTGTACCTATGATGAAAATTACAGGCCTCTCTCATCTTTGTAAGTGGGAGAACTTGCACAATTGGTGGCTGACTAAATACTTTTTTCCCCCACTGTATATGTCCGTAAATGAAGGAGGACAGGGCCTGGTGGAACTGGAGAGCAGGGTGGCTGCATGCCGACTAAAGGCGGCACAGAGACTGCTGTACCATACTGATGTCGGATGGAGGGAGCCAGCATGCGCGCTGCTGAGGAGAGCTGGCGGATTAGGGTTGGACCGGCAGCTATTCCTCATGAGGCTGGAGGGGCTGAGTACAGCAGGACTCTAATTTTTACTCTGCGGTGCTGAGGGCCTGGCAGCTACTAAGGCCCACACAAGAAGGGGGTGTGGAGCCTGGGCTGTGGGTGTGGGAGGAGCCTATCTTCCACAACCCAGTCATCCTTTTTAGATCGGTTCAGTCAGCCACCCTGAAGAGGCGACTGATGACAGCGGGATTACCCACATGTACATATTACTTACTAGCCGGTGCCCCCGCACATTGACTCTGCACCGGTACCCCCCTGTATATATAGCCTCCCTACTGTTATTTTATTTTACTTCGGCTCTTTTTTTCTCAACACTTTTTGTTGTTGTTTTATTTTACTTTTTTATTAAAAAGAAATGCACTGTTGGTTAAGGGCTGTAAGTAAGCATTTCACTGTAATGTCTGCACCTGTTGTATTCGGCGCATGTGGCCAATACAATTTGATTTGATTTGATTACTAAGGCTGGGTGACCTGCGACTGCTGGGAGAGGAGGGGTGGAAACCCCTAGAAGTCCTAGAACAACAAACAGGACTAACATTTCTTAGGCTGCTGGAGAGATTCCTGGGGGAAGTCCAGGAGGCACTGTCTGAGCCGGTAAAGGGGGTGTTTGAGCGGCCAAAGGGGGAGGGGCCACCAATGTTTCCGCCACTGCACGTGATGGCAGAGACTGGGGACTGGCAAGGGGGTCTGGAGGACTTGTTAGATTTTAACACTCCGAGTCTGGGGGAGTTTGAAGGGGTGGGAGGTAAAGCCCTTTACAACCTCTGTATTAAGGTAAGGAACATCAGGAGCCTAACAGGAGTGAAGGCACATCAGTGGCAGGGGGTATGTGGGGCGGAGAGTATTCTGGGTTTTAGATGGAGGGGGCTCTACAAACTCCCAGTACCAAAGAGGTCAGGGGACCTCCAGTGGAGGGTTTTACATGGAGCCCTGGCCACTAACAGCTGGTTAGCATGGGTTGAACCAGGAGTCGGACAGGGGTGTCCTTTCTGTGTCATGAATGAAACTGTGATTCATGTGTTTTCTGTGTACGCCAGGTTAATGCCTTTTAATGTCTCAGTTGGAATGTCTGTGTGAGATGTTGGGGGTGGGTTTTACTGTCGGGATGTTTATAATGGGGTACAGGTATTCAAATAAGGAAAAGGAAAAATGTGTGTTGTTGAATTTTCTGTTTGCTCAGTCAAAGTTAGCTATTTGGATAACAAGGAGGAACAGGGTCAAAGGTGGGGGGATAACAGACCCTTTACTATTATTTCATGGGATGGTCTCTGCGTGCCTTAGGGTGGAATTTGAGTTTTATAAAATGATAAAAAGTGTGGAGATGTTTCAAGAGATATGGTGTGTTGGGGGGGGCTGTCTGTATAGCTGGGGAAGATGGTCTGGATATACGGTTGTAGAGGTGGTGAGGTTTGGGTTATTGTGATGTGTGGTGTTATTGTATTGTGGGGTTTTAATGAAATGAGGATGTACCATTAAAGAAAAAGACAAAAAGTAAAAGATCTCTCTCTCTCTCAACAGAGCTCTGCACAGGCAGCAGTGGAAGACAGTGATGAGATCTTTACTGAGCTGATCCGCTCCATTGAGAGAAGGCGCTCTGAGGTGAAGGAGCTGATCAGAGCCCAAGAGAAGGCTCAAGTGAGTCAAGCTGAAGGACTCCTGGAGCAACTGGAGCAAGAGATAGCTGAGCTGAGGAAGAGAAGCGCTGAGCTGGAGCAGCTCTCACACACAGAGGATCACATCCATTTCCTCCAGGTAACTAAACTGCCTTGTTACATGTGATATGAAAATGTAAACTCTCAATCATTTGGTTCTGTTCTGTTTCTCACTCTCCAGAGTTATCAGTCTCTCTCCAGTATCAGTGTATCTTCAGACTTACCCAGCATCGTTGTCCGTCCTCTTCAGTACTTTGGAGATGTGAGTAAGACTGTGTCTGAACTGAGAGAGAAACTAGAAGACTTCCTTAAAGGAGAATGGACCAAGATCTCCACTACAGGTGTGTTGAAAATAATAAGAACATCAACTTTAGACCATTGAAAGTTCCCTACTAGTCATATACATGTGGAATATGGTATGATGATAACATTCCCTCTCTCTGTGAATGTGTTTGTGTGTCTGTAGTGGATGTTGTACTGCCTCCAGAGCCCAAGACCAGAGAACAGTTCTTACAATGTGAGTCTCTTTATTCTGAAGTAACTAACAGTCTCTTTTTACTGACACTCCTAACAATCCCTCTAGAAATATATAGCAATAGTAGATCTAATCAAAGACTGGGTATCCATCTGACTCTTCATATTTCTCTGATTTGATCTCTGCTGTGCTCTAATCAAAGACAGGGTAGATACAGTATCTGACTTAACTTATTGTTCTAACTCCCCTCATTGGTCTCTGCTCTGCTCTTCTCCCAGATTCCTGTCAGCTCACACTGGACCCAAACACAGTGAACACATACCTCTCTCTGTCTGAAGGGAACAGAAAGGTGACCTATAAAGGCCAAGACCAACCATATCCTGATCATCCAGACAGATTCACAAACTACTGTATAGTGCTATGTAGAGAGGGTCTGTCTGGATGCTGTTACTGGGAGGTGGAGTGGAGTGGGGAGTGTGTTACAGCAGTCTCATATAAAGACATCAGCAGAACAGAGACATATGGTGCATTTGGAGAGAATGACAAGTCCTGGAGTTTACAGTGCTCTGGAGGTGGTTATTATTTCAGACACAATAATGTTGAGACTAAAGTATCAGGCCCTCAGTCCTCCAGAGTAGGAGTGTACCTGGATCACAAGGCAGGTACTCTGTCCTTCTACAGTGTCTCTGACACAATGACCCTCCTCCACAGAGTCCAGACCACATTCACTCAGCCCCTCTATCCTGGGTTTTATCTCTCTGGTACTGCTGAGCTGGTTAAACTGTAGTAGGGTCCACATAGATACTAGTCATGCTGGTGTAGTCTATAGCTGAGCTGGTTAAGCTGTAGTAGAGTCCACATAGATACTAGTCATGCTGGTGTAGTCTATAGCTGAGCTGGTTAAACTGTAGTATGTCTCCTGAGTGGCGCAGTGGTCTAAGGCACTGCATCGCAGTGCTAACTGTGCCACTAGAGATCCTGGTTCGAATCCAGGCTCTGTCGCAGCCGGCCGCGACCGGGAGACTCATGGGCGGCGCACAATTGGCCCAGCGTCGTCCAGGGTAGGGGAGGGAATGGCCAGCAGGGATGTAGCTCAGTTGATAGAGCATGGCGTTTGCAACGCCAGGGTTGTGGGTTCGATTCCCACGGGGGGCCAGTATAAAAAATATATATATGTATTCACTAACTGTAAGTCGCTCTGGATAAGAGCGTCTGCTAAATGACGTAAATGTAAATGTAGTAGGGTCCACATAGATACTTGTCATGCTGGTGTAGTCTATAGCTGAGCTGGTTAAACTGTAGTAGGGTCCACATAGATACTAGTCATGCTGGTGTAGTCTATAGCTGAGCTGGTTAAACTGTAGTAGGGTCCACATAGATACTAGTCATGCTGGTGTAGTCTATAGCTGAGCTGGTTAAACTGTAGTAGGGTCCACATAGATACTAGTCATGCTGGTGTAGTCTATAGCTGAGCTGGTTAAACTGTAGTAGGGTCCACATAGATACTAGTCATGCTGGTGTAGTCTATAGCTGAGCTGGTTAAACTGTAGTAGGGTCCACATAGATACTAGTCATGCTGGTGGTGATGGTCCCCAGATGTGATGATTCATTCTGCTCTGTTTTTATGTACAATGATTTGACTAATTTGATCTTCAGAAGATGTTATGAATTAAAATGTAATGCATTCATATTTTTTTTAAGTGCAATGTTTTTATTGTGTACATTCATATTAATCATGATGTACGCTTTTGATGTATATTGGTTGGCATTCAGAACCATTAATATGTTTTCTCAATAGGTGCTCTGTCTCTATGTAATTTCCCTCAGTATCATTGAACATCTTGTAGTCTCGGCCCTAATTGATGTGTTCTCTGTCACCTGGAGCTGCATGGAAAATAGTCCAGGAACAAAAGGACAATTCCCAAGGACTAGTCAGCCCACTACAAGCTGGAATCACTTACTTTCTACTTAAACTATATGGGCCGGTTTCCCAGACACAGATTAAGCCTAGTCCTAGACTAAAAAGCATGTTCAATGGAGATGTCTGGGAATCTGACCCTAAATTTGGCATCTTCTATTCTCCCATACTGCTCAGTCAAGCAACATTAAACCTGTCCAGCAGGTGGTGCTATTAACCCAACAATAAAAACGTCAGATATCTTGACTTGTCACTCAGTATATCAGTAATGTTCAGAATTGTACTTTAATATCATTGGAGATTGATGGTCTTTTTAGTCCACTACCCAGAGTTAGGAACAGATGAAGTTAGGTCTGCTACTGTTCAGTTATTAAATATGATTCATGGTGATGGGAAATAAAAAATACATCTAGTAGTAGTTTTCCTTTGCTATTTATTCCAAGGTGTGTCTTTAACTTGTAAATGGATTGTGTTGAAGCTGGCATGTGGTGTGGATGATAGAATAGAGTGAATAGAGGAGAGAAGAGAGGAGGAGAGGAGAACATAATATAGAAGACAGATAAGATAGAGAGAGAATTCATACCCAGGGGAGTTACTGACTCTGGCCCAAATGACACCCTGTTCCCTACGTAGTGCACTAGGCTACTTCTGACCAGATCTAAAGTAGTCTTCTAGATTTTACAGGTTTTCTCCCTGTCATTAGAAAATGACAATATGGTAATGACTTTAGTGGTTTCCTCCCCCTTTGTGTTTTTATTGGTTGTGTGTTGTGTGTTGTTGTGTTAGGTTTTCCCCATGTGTTCCTAATTGAAAATCCATTAACAATGAATCACAAACAAATTATATTCCAGTTGTGTTTAGACAACTTCATGGCTGACATCCCCCAGTTCTGTTAAGACCCATTGAACTGGGTCACATTCTAAATGGTCACTTGTATTGATAGTCCATACTGGGCCTAACTGGGGTTAACCATACTGGAGGGTTTCTGGACACATATTCCCTCATCTCCAGAACTTGGATGGATGTCTGGATGTCTGTCTGTCTGTCTGTCTGTCTCTCTCTCCCCTCAAACTGTATAGAAAGCAGACAACCTCAATATGGTTTCATTCCTGTAGTTATCAGGACACATGGGGTGTGTAACTATTATCTCCTTTCTAAGTTTGAACTTGTCCACTTTCCTTCATGGATTTAAAAGGAAATGACTGGTATATGTAAACTCCCTCTACCCCATGCCAACACCAATCCAATGCTGTACAATTAATTCCATAGCTTAACATGGGAAATGCTCACTGCCTCCCATAAGAGTCATTGAAGCGTTGGATGAGATAGGACCCTGCCTTCACCAGGGGATATTTGTTGGACCCATCACAACAGGTGAGGAGGGCCTCATCCTCCAGCTGCACAAAGAAAGCCAGGGACTGCCTTGTGCTCCAGTCTCCAGCAGGGGCAGCAAAACCCTATGGACCTGAAAGGGAAAGTGAGGAGTAAAAATCTAAGGTGAATTTACATTGATGTTTCCATAGAGACCTGAGTTGTATTCACTAGGCACCAAACTGAAGAAAATTTGCTGAAACAGGGAGGGACTAACTGAACAAGAAAGGTTTTAGATGTTTGTACTTTTAGGACTTTTCTATTGGTTCCATTACAACAGGCAAACTCAATCAAGCACTGCTTATTAAGTATTCAAAATTATTTAAAATAGTAATTGAACGCAAGTCTGTTTCCACATGCAATAAGCCTGTAACATCTTGTATGATCTTATGAGGTAACAGTGTGTCAAATGGAAGGGCAAGTCTCACCACTGAGAGGAAAACATCACTGGTCCACCTCTGCATCAGGTCAGCTATGTTGATCAGTACTGTCCCAGGGATGCTGGGAGCAGAGATTAACTCCCCTGACCTGGTACCCACCTATGGAGTTGTCATTTTAATATCAGTTTAACCCCATTACTGCTATAACACACATAAGCCATGTTAATAGAATGAAATGGATCCAGGTTCCATTTATTCTACAATGGATTTACTGCCTGTGGAACACTTCTCAAAAGTGGTCTTAAATCAAGATGACTGCAGTTCTCAATCCCAAACTAATGGGGGGAAATGGCACCATCTAATACGATGGTGTTTAGAGGTATGGAGAATAAACTTTGCAATTGGGGTGAACAAAATAACGTTAACATACTTAGTCCAGTAAAAATGTGCTTAACAAGTCACATAAGTTGCATGGACTCACTCTATGAGCAACAATATAACTAGAGACAAAGTTTTTCCTGCCAGGTTACGTAGCCAGGAAAACTCCTGCCCCTAATAGAAGCTGCAGAGGATTCAGTGGTGTCTTGTTTACCTGCAGGCCACCCTCTTGGTTCTAGAAGACCATAGGATTCAGTGGTGTCTTGTTGACCTGCAGGCCACCCTCTTGGTTCTAGAAGACCAGAGGATTCAGTGGGGTCTTGTTTACCTGCAGGTCACCCTCTTGGTTTTAGAAGACCAGAGGATTCAGTGGTGTCTTGTTTACCTGCAGGCCACCCTCTTGGTTCTAGAAGACCAGAGGATTCAGTGGGGTCTTGTTTACCTGCAGGCCACCCTCTTGGTTCTAGAAGACCAGAGGATTCAGTGGGGTCTTGTTTACCTGCAGGCCACCCTCTTGGTTCTAGAAGACCAGAGGATTCAGTGGTGTCTTGTTTACCTGCAGGCCACCCTCTTGGTTCTGGAAGACCAGAGGATTCAGTGGTGTCTTGTTTACCTGCAGGCCACCCTCTTGGTTCTGGAAGACCAGAGGATTCAGTGGTGTCTTGTTTACCTGCAGGCCACCCTCTTGGCTCTGGAAGACCAGGGTGATGCTGCCGTAGTCAGAGTGTTCTCCACAGCGCAGCTGGCCCTCCTTTACCCTGTCACTCCTCACCGCGGGGTAATACAGAGACCTCAGGGTACTGCCGTTCTCATCACCTGCAGGAGACAACAACAATCAAGCCTGATTCACATAATAGAGCCCCAACTGTATTTTCATTTCACATTGTCCTTTCAAAGATGGTTCCAGCACTTTTGCAACACAGTGTCAGAATGTTACAAATCCACATTGACATTGAAAGGGAACCATGATTAATGTGTATTTGTAACATTCTGAGACTGTGTTGCAATAGTGCTTTTTTTTGGTATATTGTTAAAAGTAGTCCTTGTGCATAAAGTTGTAAGGTTTGTTTAACTTTGCAATCATTAGTTTTTGTTTGACATACATTTTAAAGTGAGAAATCTTAGTGTCAGTGTCACACTATTACCAGTGGCGGCTCCTGAAAAAACTCTCAGGGGGGGCAATTTTTCTGATGATTTAGGTGACCTACACACATTTTAAAAAAGATATGTCCAGCAACAACATGAAGACAGGGGCAGCATATAAGTCAATGCCAGAAGCATTTATTGACTGATCTCAAAAGTGTTGGCTTACAAAAGCAAAATAAGTTATCACAGTAAAAATAATCAAGGGTGTTCTTTCACATTCCTCAACACTGCATAAACAATATGCATTTCCATAAACAAATGAAATATCAGCTGAAAATACAGCATCTTGGTATTTGTTCAGATTGCAGGATCAACAAGAGCTTTTACCACATTTTTTGCCTCATGGTTGAATTGGAAATATGTGCACCTGAGCATAATTCACAACAAGCAAGCAGGAGCTTTTGATAGAGGCTACTGAAAACATTGATGCAAGTTATTGGTAATAATACATTTTTATAGACTTCCATATTCTGCCCTCTTGTATAGATTTGTGAAAATGAACAGTGATAGACATTTTGCCTGAAAACAGAATTTGAAAATAATTTATAGAAAAGGTAAACACAGCTATCTGTATGGCTTTGTAAAAATGAACAACCATATTCTGGCCAATTGTATAGATTTGTAAAAATGAACATGAACAGATTTATTTTTTTTTTACTTTTTTTAAAATGAAAAATAACTATTTTAAACAACATCAACTGTGAACTGATTTGGGCGTGTGTGTGTTAAAGAGACACAGGGAGGGACAAAGAGAGAGAGAGGCTACATTACTTGTACTGAAACTGTTCTCTTCTCTCTTTCAATGCAGCAAAGCGGTCAATGACTTTCTCATTGAAATCAGGCATGCTGAGGACTAGTTCCCTCTCCATGGAAAGCATGGCCAGTGCATTCAGACGTTCCTGGCCCATTGAATTTCGCAGGAATGTCTTAACTCGTGTCAAAGTTGAGAAACATCTCTCAGCTTCAGCTGTTGTCATGGGAGTAGTTATGAGGATGTTCAACAGAGTCACAGTCTCAGAGAACGTCTCCTGGAGGTTGTAGCTCATGAGAACCTGGTACAGTGCCAGTGCACCACAGTTTGACTTTCTCGTCGTCCGCAAAAAGACCGTTCAGTCTCTCCAAAAGCACACTGGCGATTGAGACTGAGGTTGATTCGAGATGGGAAGGAACTCAAAAAAAGCGCTCCTGCACTTTGTGGTTGCTATCTATGTACCTCAGCACAAGCACCAGCTGTGTCTGTGTAGAAACGTCCGTGGTCTCGTCAGCTTGGATAGCTACGAAGTTCGCCGACTTCACCTCCTCCACAATATGTTCCCTCATGACCGCTAGCATACACTCCAGTAGCTCGTTTTGAATGGTCTTTGATGTGAACTTCTTTCAAAGAGACAATCGAGTTGCACTGAACGATAGCCATCTTGATAGTAGTACGTGAATTGATTGACGCTGCTACCCGCTCTTTTCTTAGTTACGTTCATGGTTATGTTACGTATGACGAAAGCGCGTAAGTGCAAGCCCTCAGAAACCCATAGAGATTGTATTGAAAGCTCTGATATTTGAAAAAAATGATTTTACATGACAGTCTATGATAGACTTCTGGAGGTGATTTTCAACCTGACTGAAATCGCCCCAAAAGGGGCGGGGCCATTTGAAGCACGACTTTAGCCTGATTGGACATTTAGTGGCAGATCAGACGTCTAGATTAGAACACTGATAACTACTGTTGCCGTGATATAATTGATTAGAAAAAAAATCCCTTCCTTTTCCCGTTTGGCAGTGCGTCGCCCATATCGCCCTAATGAACACACCGCCCCTGACTATTACCATGGAACTTCAGTTTTACATTCCTAGGACTGAGCACCCCTTCACCCAGGTGTGATTGTACATAGATAACCCCCTGAGAGAGAGAGAGCTGTACTCACTCCCTATGTGTCTGTCTGCACTCAGGAAGACCTCAGCCTCCAGGCCCAGACTGTAGGCCATCACATGGAGCACCCGGAGACTCAGGTCCTTACAGCGCAGGAAGAACAACGACTGGATCTCACAGAATCTACTCACTCCTTCCCACGATGGCCATTTCTATAGACCAGGAAGAGTTGTGTAAGGACAGTGAAATCAGAGCTACATACAATATAGGATATAAAAGATGACATGTTGTGACAACTGTCAATGTATTCCTATGGGTGGACTGGTGAGTTCTGTTCCAAGATGGAGGTCTATCAGAGTGGTTGAACTCTGTAAATGGGTCAGAGTGAGGTCAATCACTTTGTACCTTGACCTTAACACTGATAGCAACAACAACCACAGCAGAGAAGTTGGCTGTGTCTATATCTGTCACAATGGAGACGCAGACAGGCAGATAGGTTCTTTACTATGACTTGATAAAGGGATGCAGTGTTGAAAGCTTCCTTTAGGTCTCCTGGTTTCTTGGGATTTAAACAGTGAATACAGAGAGATAGTGTTATGTATGGTACGACGTGCTGTACGTCGTACTGTACGTTGTTATGGTTTACGACAGTGTGCTGCGTTACGGATGAATGGGTTGTCAGAATGCGTGGCACATGTCATTAAACGACAGAGTGATGTTCAATGTGAAACTGTGCAGATGTCCGTTCTTTTACAACTAGGCTAGATATAACAGATAGTCCTAACCATTCAATCAATGTACAGAACAAACAGTCATCATTAACACTATACTGAGTGTAGCCTATGGATATAATATATTATCATAGAATATAATACAATATAATAGAAGAACAGTTTTGACATGAAAGCACAGCCAGATGTTTTGACTTGACAGTGTGTCTCTATACTACGGGTAGTAACCCTGTTCCTGGAGTGCCGCAAGTACTGCAGGATTTTGTTCCAACTAGGCACCACACCTGACCAACTGAGCTAATTGATCAGTTCAGTGATTGCCTAAATTCAAAACACCTGGTCTTCCAGGTCGGTTAAATCAAACACATGAAGTTCCTGTGGCACTCCAGCACCAGGGTTGTCTACCCCTGCTCTAGAATAGAATAATGGTTTTGACATGAAAGCACAGCCAAATGTTTTGACTTGACCGTGTGTCTCTATACCTCTCAGTCTCTGAAGACACCCAGCCATGGTTAGGATTATTTGCGAAGCTTTTCCTGCTGAAAGGCAGTTTCATTTCATCTGGTTGCAGAAATAATTTATTGGATATGTTCATAACCCCGTCCACCTATGAAGAATAGCCTAAGGTTGGTCACCCAAAGCACATAATGCACTCGCACTGACATGCCCAATATATCTAACTACAGCTTTAAAAAGCTCAGCTCACCTCTTGTTGCACTATCCCAGTATTCTTCAAATAAACAAATCCCACTTCAGTAAAAGCCGTTTTCAACTGCCTGCTCAGGATCTCTAACTGCTCGCCCGAAACATCGTTTTCCCCTAACTTGTACGCTCCAAAATCTTCATGTTGGAAGTTGGGACAATGATCTGGCTAAACAATGAACCAGTGAGCAGGATATGTCCCGAGGTTTGGAGTTATGCATAGCAGATTGCACCCAGACCGTGGATCGCCGGGGGTGTATTCATTATGCCGATTCTGTTGCAAAACGTTTCTAAATGGAAACTAATGGACAGGTACGGGGAGGGACCTACCTGATTTCATTTATTTGCAACACTTTTTGCAACTGTTTGGACTAATGATTACACCCCAGTTAAGTGAGCGAATTTTAACATATTCCCTTTTCTCAGTGTGCGTGAACCATGTGACAACTGTGAGCCAATAGGAAAGCGACCCTTTCACACATTGTGCAGTCCTCTTATTTCAGCTTTGGATGTTGTTAATTGTCTGATATGAAGTTTGCTATCGCCTCATGTTTGTTTGACTCACGAAGGAGAAATACGTTTTTTTGTCAAGTTTATTAGCCCTCAAATACTGAATTATCACTTTTTACAAAGTTGGTACATTTGAGTGACAGATTTTGTCATTGAATGACACCAAACATAAACAGTTTTAAAGTGTTGTTGACCATTAAAGTCGGTGTGGTTTTATCAAAATAAAGATGCTCGACTTGAAAGGAGGATAGAATATTTATTTTGCAGGTTGTGGGTTGATGGGCATTTACTACATAGGAGCCTCTAGCTGTATCCTTGAGCAAGTCCCCCACCTCGTTCATGGTGCATCCAAAATCTTTGGAGCCTCGGCAGGTGCATTGATGGCAGCGGTGCTCACCATTGGTATGTTGAATACTGTACATTGGTAGTTGGCCGAAACTCTTGAAACGAACAGAATAAATATAACATACATGAAATAATGACTTCTTAATTATTATATAGTCAATATTTATTCTATTTAGTACATAATGATTAGGCATATAGGACCACTAGACCTTTTCAATCGTGTGTAAATGTCTCACTACTAACTTGCCTTGACTATACTCTACTGTACTCTACAGTACTGTACTATACTATACTATACTGTACTGTACTGTACTCTACTGTACTGAACTGAACTGAACTATACTATACTGTACTCTACTGTGCTGTGCTGTGCTGTACTGAACTATACTATACTGTACTCTACTGTACTGAACTGAACTGTACTGAACTGTACTGAACTATACTATACTATACTATACTGTACTGTACTGTACTGTACTGAACTATACTATACTATACTGTACTGTACTGAACTATACTCTACTGTACTCTGTGGTGTAAAGTACTTAAGTAAATATTTTACTGGGTAGCTTTCACTTTTACATTAGTCAATTTCCATTAAGGTATCTTTACTTTTACTCAAGTATGACAATTGGGTACTTTTTCCACCACTTGACTGTACTGTGCTCTACTGTACTGTACGGTACTGTGCTGTACTGTACTGTACTATACTATATTGTACTGTACTGAACTGTACTCTACTGTACTGAACTATCCTCTACTATACTCTACTTTTTTTTACTGTGCTGTCAACTTGTGAAATATAGACGTCTATGATTAGTTCAGATTTGGTCCGGACCAGGCCAAATTTGAACCAATCATGGATGTCTATGTTTGGGACAAATTAATAATGGTCCAGAGGCCTTTGGACGTTGAAATCAAGGCGGATCCGGACCGGACCAAAAAACAATGTTTGTGGACGTTGAAATTAAGGCCAGGGCGGACTGACCAAATTTCAACTACTTTTCAACGTCCATGGACGTCCGGTGTTGCTCGGTGCTCAGAGGATAAGGATGCTGGTTACAGTAAATGGAAAGAGAGGGGGTTAATGGGTAGGTGTCAGTAAGAGCCGGGAGAGGTGACATCAAATGGAGAGAGAGAAGAGAGATAGAGAGTGAGGGGTTGTCCAGACTTTCACGCTCTTGCTTTGACCACCAGACGACAGAAATATAAAGAAAACTGTTATCAGCTGAACATAACAGTATGCTAGTGGAAGAGAAGACTGTAGGAGGTGACCGTTATCAGCTGAACATAACAGGATGCTAGTGGAAGAGAAGACTGTAGGAGGTGACCGTTATCAGCTGAACATAACAGTATGCTAGTGGAAGAGAAGACTGTAGGAGGTGACCGTTATCAGCTGAACATAACAGTATGCTAGTGGAAGAGAAGACTGTAGGAGTTGACCGTTATCAGCTGAACATAACAGGATGCTAGTGGAAGAGAAGTCTGTAGGAGGTGACCGTTATCAGCTGAACATAACAGTATGCTAGTGGAAGAGAAGACTGTAGGAGGTGACCGTTATCAGCTGAACATAACAGGATGCTAGTGGAAGAGAAGACTGTAGGAGTTGACCGTTATCAGCTGAACATAACAGGATGCTAGTGGAAGAGAAGACTGTAGGAGGTGACCGTTATCAGCTGAACATAACAGGATGCTAGTGGAAGAGAAGACTGTAGGAGTTGACCGTTATCAGCTGAACATAACAGGATGCTAGTGGAAGAGAAGACTGTAGGAGGTGACCGTTATCAGCTGAACATAACAGGATGCTAGTGGAAGAGAAGACTGTAGGAGGTGACCGTTATCAGCTGAACATAACAGGATGCTAGTGGAAGAGAATACTTTAGGAGGTGACCCAACTGTGATTTTGTGACTACTATGATTTCAATTCAATTGCAGAAAATCTGTTTTACGACTTTTCTGAAATTCTGTTACAGACTTAAAATAATTTAAAGTTTTAATCACTTAAACAACATTTATATCCGTAAAAACACTAACTAATTGATAGGTCGACCTTGTTACTTATGTAAAGTTTCATCCACCCTCCTCATGAGGGAGAGAAATTTGAAAATATCTTAAAGATATATGGGGTTTTGGTAACGGAATTTCAGGGCACAAGGAAATGTTTCTTAAACTTACAGAAGGCAGAAAGAAATCTCCTGAACTAAACATGTGTTGATATGAGTTGTCAGGGGTCTTTACTTCAACATTTTAATGTATTTTGAATACCTTTTAGGACTTTTTTTCCAATAGATATTTTCAAAACACCCATTTCCCATCTGATTGACAAGAAATCAAAGCCTTTGCTTATTCCAAATTTTTCGGATGGAGAATGGTTGAAAAATGTATATATGCCTTAATTTCTCAAAAATATAGACTCTTAGTTTTCATTTGACCCCCAATTTGACCTGCTTCTATGAACTTCACATGTTGGTGCTCGTGGGTCCTTTTAAATGGAAATGACCCTAGGCTACCGGTCTACTTTACTTTCAAGCCTGCTTGGCTGTTGAAGGAGCGATAGATAAATGGTAGCCTAATTTTTGTTGTGCAGTGGGAATAAACCAGTCATGTCAGAAAATATGATTATGATTTAGGCCTATATAATACAAGTCAAAGAAACATATGAGGCTACACGCTGCTATGCGATCTCCTTACCAACGGCAAATGCAACTCTTTTATCATTACATTTTTATTAGCCTACCATTATTATAATTCCCGCTCGTCAAACGCCTCCATTTCACCCAATATAACTATAATGCTTGTAATACAATTCTTCAACCACTAGAAGTTGTGCGTATGCATGTTCTGAGCTGTGCGTGGAGATACCCACACTTTCCCGTCAAGTTCAGAATTTATAAATACCAACCTTTGTGGGAAGAATGCCGCAAGCAATGTTTAGTCTTTTTTATGTGCACGCACCTTTGATAAATGAGGCCCTAGGTCAGGGGTCATCAACTAGATTCAGGTTGCTACAGTATCAAACACAAACCTTTGATAAATAAGGCCCTAGGTCAGGGGTCATCAACTAGATTCAGGTTGCTACAGTATCAAACACAAACCTTTGATAAATAAGGCCCTAGGTCAGGGGTCATCAACTAGATTCAGGTTGCTACAGTATCAAACACAAACCTTTGATAAATGAGGCCCTAGGTCAGGGGTCATCAACTAGATTCAGGTCTAATGGCTTGGGGGTAGAAGCTGTTTAGAAGCGTCTTGGACCTAGACTTGGTGCTCCGGTACCGCTTGCCGTGCGGTAGCAGAGAGAACAGTCTATGACTAGGGTGGCTGGAGTCTTTGACAATTTTAGGGTCTTCCTCTGACACCGCCTGGTATAGAGGTCCTGGATGGCAGGAAGCTTGGCCCCAGTGATGTACTGGGCCGTACGCACTACCCTCTGTAGTGCCTTGCGGTCGGAGGCCGAGCAGTTGCCATACCAGGCAGTGATGCAACCAGTCAGGATGCTCTCGATGGTGCAGCTGTAGAACCTTTTGAGGATCTGAGGACCCATGCCAAATCTTTTCAGTCTCCTTAGGGGGAATAGGTTTTGTCGTGCCCTCTTCACGACTGTCTTGGTGTGCTTGGACCATGTTAGTTTGTTGGTGATGTGGACACCAAGGAACTTGAAGCTCTCAACCTGCTCCACTACAGCCCCGTTGATAAGAATGGGGACGTGCTCGGTCCTCTTCTTTTTCCTGTAGTCCACAATCATCTCCTTTGTCTTGATCACGTTGAGGGAGAGGTTGTTGTCCTGGCACCACACGGCCAGGTCTCTGACCTCCTCCCTAAAGGCTGTCTCGTCATGGTCGGTGATCAGGCCTACCACTGTTGTGTCATCGGCAAACTTAATGATGGTGTTGGAGTCGTGCCTGGCCATGCAGTCATGAGTGAACAGGGAGTACAGGAGGGGACTGAGCACGCACCCCTGAGGGGCCCCTATGTTGAGGATCAGCGTGGCGGATGTGTTGTTACCTACCCTTAGCACCTGGGGGCGGCCCGTCAGGAAGTCCAGGATCCAGTTGCAGAGGGAGGTGTTTAATTCCAGGGTCCTTAGCTTAGGGCACTATGGTGTTGAACGCTGAGCTGTAGTCAATGAATAGCATTCTCACATAGGTGTTCCTTTTGTCCAGGTGTAAAAGGCAGTGTGGAGCGCAATAGAGATTGCATCATCTGTGGATCTGTTGGGGTGATATGTAAATTGGAGTGGGTCTAGGGTTTCTGGGATAATGGTGTTGAAAGTGCTAGGGAGTGGAGTGGTGAGTAAATATCTCATGACACTCTGCCGCCAAACTTGACTTTTTTTGCGCTCTCCTCTGCCATTCCAATTACCTGCATTCCCTGTAACATTGTTATACCTACTCAGCATTGATGATATTCCATTGACTGAATAATTTGTCACTATTATGAGTCATAGGAGTCTTATAGCCTTTTATGCCTGTCCGTTCAGCGCTACGTTGACGGTGCCTTAAGTAACAACCTGCCCCATTTTGATCTGAAGGACATCATCACCGTTTCCCCGTTCTCCAGGGAGATTGATGTCTGTCCCCGGGACTCGACTTCCACGAGGTGACAACAACAATAATGTCAGTATCCAGGTGAACATTGACAACAACAATAACGTCAGTATCCAGGTGAACATTGATAACATGTACCGGGTGACCAGCACATTTTTCCCTCCGGAGTTTGAGGTGAGCCACTGTATTCATTCATTTAATGTAAAGACTAACAATTCAAAAAAACATATCCATGAAAATTTGATTGTTATGTCAGGAAATCCTTTAAAGCTGAAATTCAGAAATAAGGTGAAACAGCGCCACTGTTCGCCCCAGCGCATTTGTTATAGTTTTTGTTTTTTGGTTAATGAAACGGATGAGAGGAGTGGGGAAAACAATAAGCAGTTACTGTTCTATCACGCATGCAATGATGGTCAATGATGGTCAATGATGTGCAATGATGTGCAATGATGGTCAATGATGTGCAATGATGGTCAATGATGTGCAATGATGGTCAATGAAGTGCAATGATGGTCAGTGATGTGCAATGATGGTCAATGATGTGCAATGTTGTGCAATGATGGTCAATGATGTGCAATGATGTGAAATGATGGTCAATGATGTGCAATGATGGTCAATGATGTGCAATGATGGTCAATGATGTGCAATGATGGTCAATGATGTGCAATGATGTGCAATGATGGTCAATGAAGTGCAATGATGGTCAATGATGGTCAATGAAGTGCAATGATGGTCAATGATGTGCAATGATGGTCAATGATGTGCAATGATGGTCAATGATGGTCAATGATGTGCAATGATGGTCAATGATGTGCAATGATGGTCAATGATGTGCAATGATGGTCAATGAAGTGCAATGATGGTCAGTGATGTGCAATGATGGTCAATGATGTACAATGTTGTGCAATGATGGTCAATGATGTGCAATGGTGGTCAATGATGTGCACTGATGGTCAATGATTGTCAATGATGTGCAATGATGTGCAATGATGTGCAATGATGGTCAATGATGTGCAATGATGGTCAATGATGTGCAATGATGGTCAATGATGTGCAATGATGGTCAATGATGTGCAATGATAGTCAATGATGGTCAATGATGGTCAATTATGTGCAATGATGGTCAATGATGTGCAATAAGTAACAACCTGCCCCATTTTGATCTGAAGGACATCATCACCGTTTCCCCATTCTCCAGGGAGATTGATGTCTGTCCCCGGGACTCGACTTCCACGAGGTGACAACAACAATAATGTCAGTATCCAGGTGAACATTGACAACAACAATAACGTCAGTATCCAGGTGAACATTGATAACATGTACCGGGTGACCAGCACATTTTTCCCTCCGGAGTTTGAGGTGAGCCACTGTATTCATTCATTTAATGTAAAGACTAACAATTCAAAAAAACATATCCATGAAAATTTGATTGTTATGTCAGGAAATCCTTTAAAGCTGAAATTCAGAAATAAGGTGAAACAGCGCCACTGTTCGCCCCAGCGCATTTGTTATAGTTTTTGTTTTTTGGTTAATGAAACGGATGAGAGGAGTGGGGAAAACAATAAGCAGTTACTGTTCTATCACGCATGCAATGATGGTCAATGATGGTCAATGATGTGCAATGATGTGCAATGATGTGCAATGATGGTCAATGATGTGCAATGATGTGCAATGATGGTCAATGATGTGCAATGATGGTCAATGAAGTGCAATGATGGTCAGTGATGTGCAATGATGGTCAATGATGTGCAATGATGGTCAATGATGTGCAATGATGTGAAATGATGGTCAATGATGTGCAATGATGGTCAATGATGTGCAATGATGGTCAATGATGTGCAATGATGGTCAATGATGTGCAATGATGTGCAATGATGGTCAATGAAGTGCAATGATGGTCAATGATGGTCAATGAAGTGCAATGATGGTCAATGATGTGCAATGATGTGCAATGATGGTCAATGATGTGCAATGATGGTCAATGATGGTCCACCTCTACGCAGACGACACCATTTTGTATACATCTGGCCCTTCATTGGACACTGTGTTAACAAACCTCCAAACGAGCTTCAATGCCATACAACAATCCTTCAGTAGCCTCCAACTGCTCTTAAACACTAGTAAAACTAAATGCATGCTTTTCAATCGAACGCTGCTGGCACCCGCCCACCCGACTAGAATCACCACTCTCGACGGGTCTGACCTAGAGTATGTGGACAACTACAAATACCTAGGTGTCTGGTTAGACTGTAAACTCAACTTCCAGACTCACATAAAGAATCTCCAATCCAAAGTTAAATCTAGAATCGGCTTCCTATTTCGCAACAAAGCCTCCTTCACTCATGCTGCCAAACATGCCCTCGTAAAACTGACTATCCTACCGATCCTTGACTTCGGCGATGTCATTTACAAAATAGCCTCCAACACTCTACTCAGCAAATTGGATGTAGTCTATCACAGTGCCATCCGTTTTGTCTCCAAAGCCCCATACACTACCCACCACTGTGACCTGTACGCTCTTGTTGGCTGGTCCTCACTACATGTTCGTCGTCAAACCCACTGGCTCCAGGCCATCTATAAATCACTGCTAGGCAAATCCCCGCCTTATCTTAGCTCATTGGTCACCATAGCAGCACCCACCCGTAGTCTGCGCTCCAGCAGGTATATCTCACTGGTCATTCCCAAAGCCAACACCTCCTTTGGCCGCCATTCCTTCCAGTTCTCTGCTGCCAATGACTGGAACGAATTGCAAAAATCTCTGAAGCTGGAGACTCTTATCTCCCTCAATAACTTTAAGCATCAGTTGTCAGAGCACCTTACCGATCACTGCACCTGTACACAGCCCATCTGAAATTAGCCCACCCAACTACCTCATCCCTATATTGTTATTTATTTTGCTCATTTGCACCCCAGTATCTCTATTTGCACATAATCTCTTGCACATCTAGCATTCCAGTGTTAATACTATTGTAATTATTCTGCACTATAGCCTATTTATTGCCTTACCTCCATAACTTGCTACATTTGCACACACTGTATATATATTTTCTGTTGTATTTCTGACTTTATGTTTTTTACCCCATATGTAACTCTGTGTTGTTGTTTTATTGCACTACTATGCTTTATCTTGGCCAGGTCGCAGTTGTAAATGAGAACCTGTTCTCAACTGGCTTACCTGGTTAAATAAAGGTGAAATAAATAAAATACAAAATAAAATGATGGTCAATGATGTGCAATGATGGTCAATGATGTGCAATGATGGTCAATGAAGTGCAATGATGGTCAGTGATGTGCAATGATGGTCAATGATGTACAATGTTGTGCAATGATGGTCAATGATGTGCAATGGTGGTCAATGATGTGCACTGATGGTCAATGATTGTCAATGATGTGCAATGATGTGCAATGATGGTCAATGATGTGCAATGATGTGCAATGATGGTCAATGATGTGCAATGATGGTCAATGATGTGCAATGATGGTCAATGATGTGCAATGATGGTCAATGATGGTCAATTATGTGCAATGATGGTCAATGATGTGCAATGATGTGCAATGATGGTCAATTAAGTGCAATGATGGTCAGTGATGTGCAATGGTGGTCAATGATGTGCAATGATGGTCAATGATGTTTTTGTTTTTTTTGTTTTTTTTGTCATTTAGCAGACGCTCTTATCCAGAGCGACTTACAGGAGCAATTAGGGTTAAGTGCCTTGCTCAAGGGCACATCGACAGATTTTTCACCTAGTCGGCTCGGGGATTAGAACCAGCGACCTTTCGGTTACTGGCACAACGCTCTTACCCACTAAGCTACCTGCGGCCAAAGGAGGTGTTGGCTTTGGGAATGACCAGTGAGATATACCTGCTGGAGCGCAGACTACGGGTGGGTGCTGCTATGGTGACCAATGAGCTAAGATAAGGCGGGGATTTGCCTAGCAGTGATTTATAGATGGCCTGGAGCCAGTGGGTTTGACGACGAACATGTAGTGAGGACCAGCCAACAAGAGCGTACAGGTCACAGTGGTGGGTAGTGTATGGGGCTTTGGAGACAAAACGGATGGCACTGTGATAGACTACATCCAATTTGCTGAGTAGAGTGTTGGAGGCTATTTTGTAAATGACATCGCCGAAGTCAAGGATCGGTAGGATAGTCAGTTTTACGAGGGCATGTTTGGCAGCATGAGTGAAGGAGGCTTTGTTGCGAAATAGGAAGCCGATTCTAGATTTAACTTTGGATTGGAGATTCTTTAAATGATGGTCAATGATGTGCAATGATGGTCAATGATGTGCAATGGTGTGCAATGATGGTCAATGATGTGCAATGATGTGCAATAATGGTCAATGATGTGCAATGATGGTCAATGATGTGCAATGATGGTCAATGATGGTCAATGATGTGCAATGATGTGCAATGATGGTCAATGATGTGCAATGATGGTCAATGATGGTCAATGATGGTCAATGATGCATAAGGGGAGAGAAAAAAGTGTTTGTTGTTTGAAGTAACTTCACCCTAAGCAGGGTTGGTCCTGGTCGGTCCCTGGATGGGAGACCAGATGCTGCTGGAAGTGGTGTTGGAGGGCCAGTAGGAGGCACTCTTTCCTCTGTTCTAAAAAATATCCCAATGCAGTGATTAGGGACATTGCCCTGTGTAGGGTGCCGTCTTTGGGTTGGAACGTTAAATGGGTGTTTTGACTCTCTGTGGTCACTAAAGATCCCATGGCACTTTTCGTAAGAGTAGGGGTTTTAACCCCGGCGTACTGGCTAAATTCCCAATCTGGCCCTCATACCATCATGGCCACCTAATCATCCCCAGCTTCCAATTGGCTCATTCATCCCCCCTCCTCTCCCGTGTAACTATTCCCCAGGTTGGTGCTGTAAATGAGAAAGTGTTCCTGGTAAAATAAGTGTTAAATGAAAAAACTTTGTTGTTGTAATATCACAAACGGACGTGGCATTTTCACGAAGTACGGATTCCAGCTTTAAACTCTTAGGGCTGGTAAGTATTTAAAAAACTTTATATGGGAAATCTCTATTGAACATGCTTTTACTTCAGGACTAGTCTTAATCTGTGATTTCTGTTGAACAGATAATGTCTGAGATATGCATCAATTAATACATGGATGCACTTCGATTCCTTCAAGAAAACAGTGAGCTCTTTTACTTGCTATTACTTTCAGTCTCACGTAATGAACATGTATTTCGCATCAATGTTTGTTTATTCAGGTTATGTATATTTGAAAATGTCTCCATTCATTGATGTGATCATATTTCCGATCTCTTCCGATCTGCCGGTGTGATGGTGACTGAAACATCCGCGCAAACATCACTGGTGGCTGGATGAACACAGCATTGAAAACCTACCAGTACGTATTTAAAAAAGGTCAGATGTGATACACTCACAGAACAATCAGTATTTTTGTCTGCGTTTGCTCATATCAATGTTTTCTGTACTAAAGTCAAGGCTGTATCTGTTGACCTATGTGTATATAAATGTAGTATAGTACTGGATACTTAACCTTTAAATGTAGTATAGTACTGTATGCTAAACCTTTAAATGTAGTATAGTACTGGATACTTAACCTTTAAATGTAGTATAGTACTGTATGCTAAACCTTTAAATGTAGTATAGTACTGGGTACTGAACCTTTAAATGTAGTATAGTACTGTGTACTGAACCTTTAAATGTAGTATAGTACTGTATGCTAAACCTTTAAATGTAGTATAGTACTGGATACTGAACCTTTAAATGTAGTATAGTACTGGGTACTGAACCTTTAAATGTAGTATAGTGCTGTGTACTGAACCTTTAAATGTAGTTTAGTACTGGATACTGAACCTTTAAATGTAGTATAGTACTGGATACTGAACCTTTAAATGTAGTATAGTGCTGTGTACTGAACCTTTAAATGTAGTTTAGTACTGGATACTGAACCTTTAAATGTAGTATAGTACTGGATACTGAACCTTTAAATGTAGTATATAACTGGATACTGAACCTTTAAATGTAGTATAGTACTGGATACTGAATGTTTAAATGTAGTATAGTACTGGATACTGAATGTTTAAATGTAGTATAGTACTGTATACTGAACCTTTAAATGTAGTATAGTATTGGGTACGGAACCTTTAAATGTAGCATAGTGCTGGGTACTGAACCTTTAAATGTAGTATAGTACTGGGTACTGAACTTTTAAATGTAGTATAGTACTTGATCCTGAACCTTTAAATGTAGTATAGTACTGGGTACTGAACCTTTAAATGTAGTATAGTACTGTATACTGAACCTGTAAATGTAGTATAGTACTGGGTACTGAACCTTTAAATGTAGTATAGTACTGTATACTGAACCTTTAAATGTAGTATAGTACTGTATACTGAACCTTTAAATGTAGTATAGTACTGGATACTGAACCTTTAAATGTAGTATAGTACTGGATACTGAACCTTTAAATGTAGAATAGTGCTGGGTACTGAACCTTTAAATGTAGTATAGTACTGTGTACTGAACCTTTAAATGTAGTATAGTACTGGATACTGAACCTTTAAATGTAGTATAGTACTGGATACTGAACCTTTAAATGTAGTATAGTGCTGGGTACTGAACCTTTAAATGTAGTATAGTACTGGGTACTGAACCTTTAAATGTAGTATAGTACTGTATGCTAAACCTTTAAATGTAGTATAGTACTGGATACTGAACCTTTAAATGTAGTATAGTACTGGATACTGAACCTTTAAATGTAGTATAGTGCTGTGTACTGAACCTTTAAATGTAGTTTAGTACTGGATACTGAACCTTTAAATGTAGTATAGTACTGGATACTGAACCTTTAAATGTAGTATAGTGTACTGAACCTTTAAATGTAGTTTAGTACTGGATACTGAACCTTTAAATGTAGTATAGTACTGGATACTGAACCTTTAAATGTAGTATATAACTGGATACTGAATGTTTAAATGTAGTATAGTACTGGATACTGAATGTTTAAATGTAGTATAGTACTGTATACTGAACCTTTAAATGTAGTATAGTATTGGGTACGGAACCTTTAAATGTAGCATAGTGCTGGGTACTGAACCTTTAAATGTAGTATAGTACTGGGTACTGAACTTTTAAATGTAGTATAGTACTTGATCCTGAACCTTTAAATGTAGTATAGTACTGGGTACTGAACCTTTAAATGTAGTATAGTACTGTATACTGAACCTGTAAATGTAGTATAGTACTGGGTACTGAACCTTTAAATGTAGTATAGTACTGTATACTGAACCTTTAAATGTAGTATAGTACTGTATACTGAACCTTTAAATGTAGTATAGTACTGGATACTGAACCTTTAAATGTAGTATAGTACTGGATACTGAACCTTTAAATGTAGAATAGTGCTGGGTACTGAACCTTTAAATGTAGTATAGTACTGTGTACTGAACCTTTAAATGTAGTATAGTACTGGATACTGAACCTTTAAATGTAGTATAGTACTGGATACTGAACCTTTAAATGTAGTATAGTGCTGGGTACTGAACCTTTAAATGTAGTATAGTACTGGGTACTGAACCTTTAAATGTAGTATAGTACTGGATACTGAACCTTTAAATGTAGTATTGTACTGGATACTGAACCTTTAAATGTAGTATTGTACTGGATACTGAACCTTTAAATGTGGTATAGTACTGGATACTGAACCTTTAAATGTAGTATAGTTCTGGATACTGAATGTTTAAATGTAGTATAGTACTGGATACTGAACTTTTAAATGTAGTATAGTACTGTATACTGAACCTTTAAATGTAGTATAGTATTGGGTACGGAACCTTTAAATGTAGCATAGTACTGGGTACTGAACCTTTAAATGTAGTATAGTACTGGGTACTGAACTTTTAAATGTAGTATAGTACTTGATCCTGAACCTTTAAATGTAGTATAGTACTGGGTACTGAACCTTTAAATGTAGTATAGTACTGTATACTGAACCTTTAAATGTAGTATAGTACTGGGTACTGAACCTTTAAATGTAGTATAGTACTGGATACTGAACCTTTAAATGTAGTATAGTACTGGATACTGAACCTTTAAATGTAGTATAGTACTGGATACTGAACCTTTAAATGTAGTATAGTACTGGATACTGAACCTTTAAATGTAGTATAGTGCTGGGTACTGAACCTTTAAATGTAGTATAGTACTGTGTACTGAACCTTTAGATGTAGTATAGTACTGGATACTGAACCTTTAAATGTAGTATAGTACTGGATACTGAACCTTTAAATGTAGTATAGTGCTGGGTACTGAACCTTTAAATGTAGTATAGTACTGGGTACTGAACCTTTAAATGTAGTATAGTACTGGATACTGAACCTTTAAATGTAGTATTGTACTGGATACTGAACCTTTAAATGTAGCATAGTGCTGGATACTGAACCTTTAAATGTAGTATAGTACTGGGTACTGAACCTTTAAATGTAGTATAGTACTGGATACTGAACCTTTAAATGTAGTATAGTACTGGATACTGAACCTTTAAATGTAGTTTAGTACTGGGTACTGAACCTTTAAATGTAGCATAGTGCTGGATACTGAACCTTTAAATGTAGTATAGTACTGGATACTGAACCTTTAAATGTAGCATAGTGCTGGATACTGAACCTTTAAATGTAGTATAGTACTGGATACTGAACCTTTAAATGTAGTATAGTACTGGATACTGAACCTTTAAATGTAGCATAGTGCTGGATACTGAACCTTTAAATGTAGTATAGTACTGGATACTGAACCTTTAAATGTAGCATAGTGCTGGATACTGAACCTTTAAATGTAGTATAGTACTGGGTACTGAACCTTTAAATGTAGTATAGTACTGGATACTGAACCTTTAAATGTAGTATAGTACTGGATACTGAACCTTTAAATGTAGTTTAGTACTGGGTACTGAACCTTTAAATGTAGCATAGTGCTGGATACTGAACATTTAAATGTAGTATAGTACTGGGTACTGAACCTTTAAATGTAGTATAGTACTGGGTACTGAACCTTTAAATGTAGTATAGTACCGGGTACTGAACCTTTAAATGTAGTTTAGTACTGGGTACTGAACCTTTAAATGTAGTATAGTACTGGGTACTGAACCTTTAAATGTAGTATAGTACTGGATACTGAACCTTTAAATGTAGTATTGTACTGGATACTGAACCTTTAAATGTAGTATTGTACTGGATACTGAACCTTTAAATGTGGTATAGTACTGGATACTGAATGTTTAAATGTAGTATAGTACTGGATACTGAACCTTTAAATGTAGTATAGTACTGTATACTGAACCTTTAAATGTAGTATAGTACTGGGTACTGAACCTTTAAATGTAGTATAGTACTGGATACTGAACCTTTAAATGTAGTATAGTACTGGATACTGAACCTTTAAATGTAGTATAGTACTGGATACTGAACCTTTAAATGTAGTATAGTACTGGATACTGAACCTTTAAATGTAGTATAGTACTGGATACTGAACCTTTAAATGTAGCATAGTGCTGGATACTGAACCTTTAAATGTAGTATAGTACTGGATACTGAACCTTTAAATGTAGCATAGTGCTGGATACTGAACCTTTAAATGTAGTATAGTACTGGGTACTGAACCTTTAAATGTAGTATAGTACTGGATACTGAACCTTTAAATGTAGTATAGTACTGGATACTGAACCTTTAAATGTAGTTTAGTACTGGGTACTGAACCTTTAAATGTAGCATAGTGCTGGATACTGAACATTTAAATGTAGTATAGTACTGGGTACTGAACCTTTAAATGTAGTATAGTACTGGGTACTGAACCTTTAAATGTAGTATAGTACCGGGTACTGAACCTTTAAATGTAGTTTAGTACTGGGTACTGAACCTTTAAATGTAGTATAGTACTGGGTACTGAACCTTTAAATGTAGTATAGTACTGGATACGAAACCTTTAAATGTAGTATAGTACTGGATACGGAACATTTAAATGTAGTATAGTACTGGATACGGAACATTTAAATGTAGTATCGTACTGGGTACTGAACCTTTAAATGTAGTATAGTACTGGGTACTGAACCTTTTAAATGTAGTTTAGTACTGGGTACTGAACCTTTAAATGTAGTATAGTACTGGATACGGAACCTTTAAATGTAGTATAGTACTGGATACGGAACCTTTAAATGTAGTATAGTACTGGATACGGAACATTTAAATGTAGTATAGTACTGGATACGGAACATTTAAATGTAGTATAGTACTGGATACGGAACCTTTAAATGTAGTATAGTACTGGATACGGAACATTTAAATGTAGTATAGTACTGGATACGGAACATTTAAATGTAGTATAGTACTGGATACGGAACCTTTAATCTGGTCTGGGGTACTTTTGAAGTCCTATGTTAGCAGGTTGTCTGTTATCCGTTTGGTGTTTAGTGTGTGCGTGTGAGTGTTTAGTGTGTGCGTGTGCGTGTGGTAATGTTGTGTGAGGCATGCAGGGAGAGACATGCAGGCAGTCTGTTTTTCCCAGGTGACTGAGCTGCTTCCAGTGCGTGTGTCCTCCTACATGCTGATGCCCTGCGCTCTCCCAGTGGAGTCAGCCTACTCCATGGCTCAGAGGTACAGTGGGGAAAAAAAGTATTTAGTCAGCCACCAATTGTGCAAGTTCTCCCACTTAAAAAGATGAGAGAGGCCTGTAATTTTCATCATAGGTACACGTCAGCTATGACAGACAAATTGAGAAAAAAATATCCAGAAAATCACATTGTAGGATTTTTTATGAATTTATTTGCAAATTATGGTGGAAAATAAGTATTTGGTCACCTACAAACAAGCAAGATTTCTGGCTCTCACAGACCTGTAACATCTTCTTTAAGAGGCTCCTCTGTCCTCCACTCGTTACCTGTATTAATGGCACCTGTTTGAACTTGTTATCAGTATAAAAGACACCTGTCCACAACCTCAAACAGTCACACTCCAAACTCCACTATGGCCAAGACCAAAGAGCTGTCAAAGGACACCAGAAACAAAATTGTAGACCTGCACCAGGCTGGGAAGACTGAATCTGCAATAGGTAAGCAGCTTGGTTTGAAGAAATCAACTGTGGGAGCAATTATTAGGAAATGGAAGACATACAAGACCACTGATAATCTCCCTCCCTCCCTCGATCCCTCGACGCAAGATCTCACCCCGTGGGGTCAAAATTATCACAAGAACGGTGAGCAAAAATCCCAGAACCACACAGGGGGACCTAGTGAATGACCTGCAGAGAGCTGGGACCAAAGTAACAAAGCCTACCATCAGTAACACACTACGTCGCCAGGGACTCAAATCCTGCAGTGCCAGACGTGTCCCCCTGCTTAAGCCAGTACATGTCCAGGCCCGTCTGAAGTTTGCTAGAGTGCATTTGGATGATCCAGAAGAGGATTGGGAGAATGTCATATGGTCAGATGAAACCAAAATAGAACTTTTTGGTAAAAACTCAACTCGTCGTGTTTGGAGGACAAAGAATGCTGAGTTGCATCCAAAGAACACCATACCTACTGTGAAGCATGGGGGTGGAAACATCATGCTTTGGGGCTGTTTTTCTGCAAAGGAACCAGGACGACTGATCCGTGTAAAGGAAAGAATGAATGGGGCCATGTATCGTGAGATTTTGAGTGAAAACCTCCTTCCATCAGCAAGGGCATTGAAGATGAAATGTGGCTGAGTCTTTCAGCATGACAATGATCCCAAACACACCGCCCGGGCAACGAAGGAGTGGCTTCGTAAGAAGCATTTCAAGGTCCTGGAGTGGCCTAGCCAGTCTCCAGATCTCAACCCCATAGAAAATCTTTGGAGGGAGTTGAAAGTCTGTGTTGCCCAGCGACAGCCCCAAAACATCACTGCTCTAGAGGAGATCTGCATGGAGGAATGGGCCAACATACCAGCAACAGTGTGTGAAAACCTTGTGAAGACTTACAGAAAACGTTTGCCCTGTGTCATTGCCAACAAAGGGTATATAACAAAGTATTGAGAAACTTTTGTTATTGACCAAATACTTATTTTCCACCATAATTTGCAAATAAATTCATTAAAAATCCTACAATGTGATATTCTGGATATTTTTTTCTCATTTTGTCTGTCATAGTTGACGTGTACCTATGATGAAAATTACAGGCCTCTCTCATCTTTTTAAGTGGGAGAACTTGCACAATACTTTTTTTCCCCACTGTAACTGTGACCACTATTGGGAGGAGTGTGTGTGTGAGATCTGTTCTCATGAGTGTATTATAAAACTTGATTTATAGTATGACAGTGATGCATGTCACACACTCAGGAAAGTAGTCCATAAAGGGAAGGAGGCTTGTTTTTAAGGGCAGGTTAATGACTCTCCTGATGAGGTAACTCTGATGCTAATGTTCAGAGGTGAGTTGGACTCACTCTCGTGATGAGGTAACTCTGCCTGAGACTTTCACACACATTTCTGAGCTATAGTTCAAATCAGAGTTTGATTATTTGTCACATTGTATTTTTTTCATTTGGTCTGGTTGGTTTCACGTTGCCACATGTCAAAGGAACGAAAATGCCTAAACATAACCACGTGTTCTGTTTATTGTGGATTTGGTCTAACAACAACATCCGGGAGGAAACTCTACTGCCACGTCAATAGCCTGTATTCAGTGGCCTATCCCGGTATAGACCCTGTCTCCCCTAATCTGCATCAGATGCTCTCATCAAACGCTCGCTGTCAAGCAACCAATAATATTGCATGCCTTTGGTTATTTTCCTGTGTTCTGGTCCGGACTGCATTCTCACCTGCAGTGAACCTCACCGCTGACCGAGACCACACCTTTTGAGCGAACCACGGCAGACCACACCTTTTGAGCGAACCACGGCGCATTGTTTAGTGTGCTCCAGAGTGCGGATAGTGTTCAACATTGGTCCAAACTAAACAGGAAAAACGCTCCAAACAAATTCGACTAGTTACGCTAACAGCGGTTCTGTCAATGTTCAACTGTAACTAACTAGGTAAAACAATTATAATCTTTGTACCCATTAAATGAGTTGCATTTAATTTGGGTGACCTGTCCCTTTAATGTGATAAAAGCACTGTTATTCTTTCGGGGTAAAACTATGGTGATGATGTACCCCAGGCTTGTGGACTGGATTCCAGAGGTTTCATCTGACATGGGTTGGCTTTATGGTATGGTCGGGGACGTCTACAGGCAGGCATGGAAGGGGAGACCTGGGGAAACTGACAGGTGTGTGTCTACAAACCCTCTCAACATATCAATGTAAACTCAGCAAAAAAAGAATTGTCCTCCCACTGTCAACTGCGTTTATTTTCAGCAAACTTAACATGTGTAAATATTTGTATGAACATAACAAGATTCAACAACTGAGACATAAACTGAACTAGTTCCACAGACATGTGACTAACATAAATGGAATAATGTGTCCCTGAACAAAGGGGGGGTCAAAATCAAAAGTAACAGTCAGTATCTGGTGTGGCCACCAGCTGCATTAAGTACTGCAGTGCATCTCCTCCTCATGGACTGCACCAGATTTGCCAGTTCTTGCTGTGAGATGTTACCCCACTCTTCCACCAAGGCACCCGCAAGTTCCCAGACATTTCTGGGGGGGAATGGCCCTAGCCCTCACCCTCCGATCCAACAGGTCACAGACATGGTCAATGGGATTGAGATCCGGGCTCTTCGCTGGCCATGGCAGAACACTGACATTCCTGTCTTGCAGGAAACCACGCACAGAACGAGCAGTATGGCTGGTGGCATTGTCATGCTGGAGGGTCATGTCAGGATGAGCCTGCAGGAAGGGTACCACATGAGGGAGGAGGATGTCTTCCCTGTAACGCACAGCGTTGAGATTGCCTGCAATGACAACAAGCTCAGTCCGATGATGCTGTGTCACACTGCCCCAGACCATGATGGATCCTCCACCTCCAAAACGATCCCGCTCCAGAATACAGGCCTCGGTGTAACGCTCATTCCTTCGACGATAAACGCGAATCCGACCATCACCCCTGGCGACTCGTCAGTGAAGAGCACTTTTTGTCAGTCCTGTCTGGTCCAGCGACGGTGGGTTTGTGCCCATAGGCGACGTTGTTGCCGGTGATGTCTGGAGAGGACCTGCCTTACAACAGGCCTACAAGCCCTCAGTCCAGCCTCTCTCAGCCTATTGCGGACAGTCTGAGCACTGATGGAGGGATTGTGCGTTCCTGGTGTAACTCGGGCAGTTGTTGTTGCCATCCTGTACCTGTCCCGCAGGTGTGATGTTCGGATGTACCGATCCTGTGCAGGTGTTGTTACAGGTGGTCTGCCACTGCGAGGACGATCAGCTGTCTGTCCTGTCTCCCTGTAGCACTGTCTTAGGCGTCTCACAGTACGGACAATGCAATTTATTGCCCTGGCCACATCTGCATTCCTCATGCCTCCTTGCAGTAAGGCACCTAAGGCACGTTCACGCAGATGAGCAGGGACCATGGGCATCTTTATTATGGTGTTTTTCAGAGTCAGTAGAAAGGCCTCTTTAGTGTCCTAAGTTTTCATAACTGTGACCTTAATTGCCTACCGTCTGTAAGCTGTTAGTGTCTTAACGACCATTCCACAGGTGCATGTTCATTAATTGTTTATGGTTCATTGAACAAGAATGGGAAACAGTGTTTAAACCCTTTACAATGAAGATCTGTGAAGTTATTTGGATTTTCACAAATTATCTTTGAAAGACAGGGTCCTGAAAAAGGGACGTTTCTTTTTTTGCTGAGTTTATATACACTTGGTGTACAAAACATTATGAACACCTGGTCTTTCCATGACATAGACTGACCAGGTAAATCCAGGTGAAAGCTATGATCCCTTATTGATGTCACTTGTTAAATCCACTTCAATCAGTGTAGATGAAGGGGAGGAGGCAGGTTAAAGAAGGATTTCTAAGCCTTGAGACAATTGAGACATGGATTGTATATGTGTGCCATTCAGAGGGTGAATGGGCAAGACAAAAGATTTGTCTTTGAACGGGGTATGGTAGTAGGTGCCAGGCGCACCGGTTTGTGTCAAGAACTGCAATGCTGCTGGGTTTTTCACGCTCAACAGTTTCCCGTGTGTATCAAGAATGGTCCACCACCCAAAGGACATCCAGCCAACTTGACACAACTGTGGGAAGCATTGGAGTCAACATGGGCCAGCATCCCTGTGGAACGTTTTCGACACCTTGTAGAGTCCATTCCCTGACGAATTGAGGCTGTTCTGAGGGCAAAGGTGGTGCTGCTCAATATTAGAAAGGTATTCTTAATGTTTTGTAAACTCATTGTATATGGTGTGGTATAAGTTACAGACATTTCAGTGTTCCGAACGACCTCCATTCTTGACGTGTTTGAATTTCTGAGGTCTACTCTACTACATTCTGATGTGGAATTTGGAATGTTTCTGCCCTGTAGTTTTTAATATGTTGAGCTGTTCAGTCAGTATTGATGCCTAGTCGCCTGTCTCTTTGTCTGACTGCAGTGAGGCTCCTCTCCGGAGGTGCAGCAGCCTGCCTTCAGGCCTCCAACTGTGGCCGCAGAAAGTGGAACAGGACCCGATCCCAGGGACTCCAGTTGCTGTCTCTAGCCACAGCATCTACAATAAACTAAAGTTTAGATATCATAAGCATTAATATGTTAATTATTTTGTAAAATGTTGGGGTTAACATTCCTTGTCATGATGATGATTCATGAATGTTTAACATAAAGACATGATACAAATTTGTAAATGTATTCAAATAAACATCTATCACTATAAAGAAACCAGCCCAGAATAAACTGATGGCCTACATCAGATTAACTAATATTTGTTTGGAAAAACAATCAGAATAAACAGAAAATATAATAAGTAGCTTATACACACTTCCGAGTCAGAATTATGCACCGTTTTGTTTGCAGAAGACAGATGGCCTGTACAATAAACAACACTGGACTTTTGACCCTCCTTCAACCATGTGACAATATGAGCCAATGGGAAGATTACTGATATTTTGGGTTGCGCAATTACGCAAACTCCATACCGAAGTCCTAGTTTTTACCGCTGACCTTTTACCACTGTTTTTACCTTGGGATTTTGTAGAATTATAGAATTAATAACTTTTGTATATATACTTTTTATTTGGCGAATGCTTTTTAAATATGATCCATGTTGTTGGTTCTTTGGTTGGAGAGACAGATTTTGTGGGTCCTTTCGTGCTACATAACACCCATACGTAACAGTCTACATAACAGTAAATTGATGCCAAGTGAACAGTTATGGAGCGTGGAACTGGATGGAATATTTCTTTTGCAGGTTGTGGCTTCACGAGCATTTATTATGTCGGCGCATTCAGCTGTTTCCTTGAGCAGGCGCCGCACCTCGTTCAAGGCGCATCCAAAATCTCTGGTGCGTCTTCGGGTTCAGTTATCGCTGCGGTCCTCACCATTGGAATGCCTTTAGGTACGTATGCTATGAGTGACTATGTGTAGGCTACATTGCTGAGGCGGAAAGTGCCAATGTCTATTATCACTGTAAAAATTAATATATAAAGTGCATTCGGAAAATATTCAGACAACTTTACGTTTTCCACAAGGCTGTTAGTTACAGCCTTATTCTAAACTGGATTAAATAAATAAAAATCCTCATCAATCTATACATAATACCCCATAATGACAAATCAAAAACAGGTTTTTAGATTTTTTTGCAAATTTATAAAACAGTAAAAACAGAAATACCTTATTTACATAAATATTCAGACCCTTTTGCTATGAGACTCAAAATTGAGCTCAGGTGCATCCTGTTTCCATTGATCATCCTTGAGATGTTTCTACAACTTGATTGGGGTCCACCTGTGGTAAATTCAATTGATTGGACATATAAGGTCCCACAGTTGACAGTGCATGTCAGAGCAAAAACCAAGTAATGAGGTCGAAGGAATTTTCCGTAGAGCTCCCTAGACAGGATTGTGTCGAGGCACAGATCTGGGGAAGGGTACAAAAAAAATTATGCAGCATTGAAGGTCCCCAAGAACACAGTGGCCTCCATCATTCTTACATGGAAGAAGTTTGGAACCACCAAGACTCTTCCTAGAGCTGGCCACCCGGCCAAACTGAGCCATCGGGGGAGAAAGGCCTTGGTCAGGGATGTGACCAAGAACCCGATGGTCACTCTGACAGAGCTCCAGAGTTCCTCTGTGGAGATGAGAGAACCTTCCAGAAGGACAACCATCTCTGCAGCACTCCACCAATTAGGCCTTTATGGTAGAGTGGCCAGACGGAAGCCACTCCTCAGTAAAAGGCACATGACAGCTCGCTTGGAGTTTGCCAAAAGCCACCTAAAGGATTCTTAGACCATAAGAAACAAGAATCTCTGGTCTGATGAAACCAAGATTGAACTCTTTGGCCTGAATGCCAAGCATCACGTCTGGAGGAAACATGGCACCATCCCTACGGTGAAGCATGGTGGTGGCAGCATCATGCTGTGGGGATGTTTTTCAGCAGCAGGGACTGGGAGACTAGTCAGGATCGAGGGAAAGATGAACGGCACAAAGTACAGAGAGGTCCTCCAGAGCGCTCAGAACCTCAGACTGGGGCAAATGTTAACCTTCCAACAGGACAACGACCCTAAGCACACAGCCAACACAACGCAGGAGTGGCTTCGGGACAAGTCTCTGAATGTCCTTGAGTGGCCCAGCCAGAGCCCGGACTTGAACCCGATCAAACATCTCTGGAGAGACCTGAAAATAGCTGTGTAGCGACGCTCCCCATCCAACCTGACAGAGCTTGAGAGGATCTGTAGAGAAGAATGGGAGAAACTCCCCAAATACAGGTGTGCCAAGCTTGTAGCATCATACCCAGGAAGACTTGAGGCTGTAATCGCTGCCAAAGGCACTTCAACAAAGTACTGAGTAAAGGGTCTAAATACTTACTTTTTAAAACCTGTTTTTGCTTTGTCATGGGGTATTGTGTGTAGATTGATGAGGGATTTTTTATTTATTTAATCAATTTTAGAATAAGGCTGTAACGTAACAATGTGGAAAAAGTCAGGGGGTCTGAATACTTTCTGAATACACTGTAAAACATATTTGATGTCATCAATTGATGTTGCCTTAACCTTAGCCTACAGGTAAGTTAAAGGTTGTCCAAATAGCTTACAAATTAGATTTCTCCATTATTGTTAAAGGGGCAATCTGCGATTGGTGAATAAATATTTGGACTTTTAAATGAATGATAAACCCATTGATTAAAGAATATAACTGATAAATGCCTCATGAGCTTAGTTAAACTCTCATACCCCATCATAACCCAGAATATAAGATTGTTTAATTTCATTTTTTGTAAACAATGTAATTGTAAACAAATGTATATCCTCAAAACATGGTTAAACTGTAATTTGATCTCTTGGATGGTCAGTCCTTTTTGTATAAAATATCTTAAAGGTCAACTCCACCACTTTTCAACCTCATTTTCATTATCTCCAGCACAATACAATACCAGTGATAATGAATATGGATGCTGGCTCTGTCAAATAATTTGAAAGTGGTTACATTTCTCCAGCCCCATCCCTCAGCTGTTTACCTAAGATGTTGTTGTTTTATTGTTTGCATTGCAGGTCACCATTTAACCTATTGTGAGACTATTGTATCTCCTCTTAAACCTGTTTAAATAAGCATATGACGTTGTGTAGGAGACAATTAAGCAATAGTGTTGGTCCCTTTACAGAGCGGTACTGTAAGAATTTGATGTCGATGGCCAGAGAGGCCAGGAAGCGTAAACTGGGCCCCCTGCACCCGTCTTTTAACCTGCTGAAGATGGTCCGTGACTCCATGGAGCATGACCTTCCAGCCGATGCCCACCTCCGTGCCTCAGGAAGACTCTGTGTGTCCCTCACCAGAGTGTCCGACGGAAAGAATGTTCTGGTGTCAGAGTTTGACAGTAAAGAGGAACTCATCCAGGTATTCTAATAAGAATATAATATTACTTTTAATATAGCCTATGGGACATGGGATATTCCCTACTGCTCATGAAATATAGATAGATTTAAACGTGCATTTTTTAATTCTACAGGATGGCCATCATGTGGTAACTCACCATGGTTTATGAATAGGTAGTTCAAACGATAAAAAAATGATTGTGTTTATCCCAGGATTTGCTGTGATTAATCGCAAATTAATTGATCACAAATTCAGAATTTGCTCAAATTGAGCTGTAATTTAAAGGGCAATTCTGCCACTTTTCAACATCATATTCATTATCACTGGTATTGTATTGTGCTGGAGATAATGAAAATGAGGTTGAAAAGTGGTGGAGTTGACCTTTTTAAGATATTTTATTCAAAAAGCATTAAGAATATTGTCGTCCTTGATTTTGTCCAAAGTAACGTTAGCAAAATCCAGCCTGGTCTCATAGTAAAAGTAAATCCAGGACACTGAAATGAGTACGATACACTATATATACAAAAGTATGTGGACACCCCTTCAAATTAGTGGATTCGACTATTTCAGCCACACCCGTTGCTGACAGGTGTATAAAATCGAGCACACAGCCATGCAATCTCCATAGACAAACATTGGCAGTAGAATGGCCCGTACTGAAGAGCTTAGTGACTTTCCATGTGGCACCGTCGTAGGATGCCACCTTTCCAACAAGTCAGTTCGTCAAATTTCTGTCCTGCTAGAGCTGCCAATGTCAACTGTAAGTGCTGTTATTGTGAAGTGGAAACATCTAGGAGCAACAATGGCTCAGCCGCAAAGTGGTAGGCCACACAAGCTCACAGAACGGGTCCGATGAGTGCTGAAGCACGTAATGCATAGAAATTGTCTGTCCTCGGTTGCAACACTCACAACCGAGTTCCAAACTGCCTCTGGAAGCAATGTCAGCACAATAACTGTTTGTCGGGAGCGTCAGGAAATGGGTTTCCATGGCCGAGCAGCTTCACACAAGCCTAAGATCACCATATGCAATGCCAAGCGTCGGCTGGAGTGGTGTAAAGCTCGCCGCCATTGGACTCTGGAGTAGTGGAAACACGTTCTCTGGAGTGATGAATCACGCTTCACCATCTGGTAGTCTGACGGATGAATCTGGGTTTGGCGGATGCTAGGAGAACGCTACCTGCCCCAATGCAGAGTGCCAACTAAAGTTTGGTGGAGGAGGAATAATGGTCTGGGGCTGTTTTCCATGGTTCGGGCTAGGCCCCTTAGTTCCAGTGAAGGGAAATCTTAACACTACAACATACAATGACATTCTAGACGTTTCTGTACTTCCAACTTTGTGGCAACAGTTTGGGGAAGGCCCTTTCCTGTTTCAGCATGATAATGCCCCCGTGCACAAAGCAAGGTCCATACAGAAATGGTTTGTTGAGATCGGTGTGGACGAACTTGACTGGCCTGCACAGAGCCCTGACCTCAACCCCATCGAACACCTTTGGGATGAATTGGAATGCCGACTGCGAGCCAGGCCTAATCACCCGACCTCATTAATGCTCTTGTGGCTGAATGGAAGCAAGTCCACGCAGCGATGTTCCAACATCTAGTGGAAAGCCTTCCCAGAAGAGTGGAGGCTGTTATAGCAGCAAGGGGGGGACCAACTCCATATTAGTGGCCATGATTTTGGAATGAGATGTTCGACGAGCACATGTCCACATACTTTTGGCCATGTAGTGTATATATCCTGATTTAAGTTAATTTTGACATTGTCTAATTTTTAGGTTCTCCTATGTAGCTGTTTTTACCCCTTTTACTGTGGCGTGATCCCACCTTCTTACCATGGAGTGGTGAGTAAGCCTAAAGATGTTAGCCTCAGTGGTGGACCTCTACAATTTTTTTGCAGTCTTCTCAGTGGTGTGGGTTGAAATCCCACCGCTGCCACCATGTTTAAATATGCTTTGTGTTATATATTGTCAGTCACAGTAGGCTTACATAGAGTGAATATATTTATGTTTGCTGTGTAACATTGTTATGTGTAACATCAATATTGCTACAGCATCCACAGTCATTTCAACTTGCTTGTATTTCCCGTTTGATTTACCTGATCAGCATTTAGTTTTCAATAGCCCTGCTTATGGGAATTTGTCTCCATTCAGCGCTACGTGGATGGTGCCTTGAGTAACAACATGCCCCATTTTGATCTGAAGAACACCATCATAGTTTGCCCGTTCTCTGGTGAGAGCGACGTCTGTCCCAGGGAAAGTACACTCAACTTCCATGAGTATCACCAGAATAACGCCAGTATCCAGTTTAATACTAACAACTTGCACCGGGTGATCATGTCTTTTTTACCACCAGAGCCAGAGGTGAGTCATTAGCACAACTCAGTCTGATGTCATGAACAGGTTTGGGGTCACCATAGATCAGTTTCCATAGAACAGTTTCCATAGAACAGTTTCCATAGGGCAGAGGTTGGATGTTTGTTTTGTACTACACTATATCCTGAATATGTGGCTTGTTTTGTCCAACACAAATCACCAAGTAATTCATGTGTTACAGGTAATGGCAGAGATGTGCCAGAATGGATACATGGATGCACTAAGATTCTTACGAGAGAACAGTGAGTTCTTCTCCTCTGCTTGCTATTTACATTTCACACTTTAAAAAAAAAAAGCCCATTGAAAATAAACGTCTCCATTTATCGGTGTGACGCAGAGGTGTGGACTCGAGTCACATGACATGGACTCGCGTCTGACTCAAGTCACTCAACTTGATATAAAATAACTTGAGACTTGACTTCGACTTGATAGCCTCAAGACTCGGGACTCGACTTAGACTTGAGACTTATGACTTTAAATTATCTGGCCAGTTTTTGTAACGTTTTGTCACTCATTTTGTGGCACAGAGTCTCCGTGGATTACTCTCCACGCAGCCAGAGACAGTATTGCACTTGCAAAAAAAACAGATTGGCTAGTGAAACGCACACTCTGTCCTCTGATTGGACCAGCAAGCTGTCAATCAACACACATCGGGTTAGCTACAGTGGCGCAGTGAGAAAGTTATGTAACACTATATTGGATCACTGCAATATGGTATCCTACCGCACGGCTGGATACATTCCGAGTAAGAATTTCAGATTAGTCCCGCGTACCGGGTAGTGCTGCGGCTGACTTCCTTAAATAGCTGCCGCCGCACTACACCCATCTCTTCCTTTTCTCTGATCATTCCAGCTTGGTAAAATCCTCTATGTTAGAGTGTAAATGTGTAGAAGTATACATTTTTACATTTTAGTCATTTAGCAGACGCTCTTATCCAGAGTGACTTACAGTAGTGAGTGCATACATTTTCATACTCCATTTATTAATCATTGACCTCATATCAGTCTCATTCTGAACGCCGCAGACTTCTTGAATCTGCACAAACCCGAGTCTAACTGATCATTCCGTACCACAAATTGATATGATTATTTATTTACTACCAAACTAAATGATAACACAGGATACACACACACACACGGTATAGGTTATTGATTAGAAACTTAATACAATGACGACAGGTCCCTAGCAGACTAACGCAATATGACACTTGTTACAACAGATGGAGAGTTAAAGAAAGAGAGAAAGCAAGAGAGGAAGAGAAGCAACACTTGGATACATTTGGGAACTACTCTCACAGTAATCCTAATACCTTGCCCCGAACTGCCAGCCCTTTTGGATAAGAAGTAATGCATGTATTTACATGTTGGAGGTCTTCGTCGTGTATCTCTGTTGGACCCAGGCCTTCGTGGAAAGGGTTCGATTGGGCCTTCTCCTTCATTCTCAGATGTAAGGCTATCTGTCAGCTATTTGCCAAACTGATCTGGCACCTTTGATCCTCACCAAGGAGAGAGTCATGACAACCCCCACGTATATATCGAGATAAGCTATAAACAAATAAGCAAGAAATAAACTATAAACGTGTGTGTGTGAGTTAGAATACCCTGCCCCAAGCAGTTCACACTCCAAGTCTCCTCCTTCACATAGTGTATGAGACTAAGGCTGATACCTCCCGAGTGGCGCAGTGGTCTAAGGCACTACATCGCAGTGCTAGCTGTGCCACTAGAGATCCTGGTTTGAATCCAGGCTCTGTCGTAGCCTGGGAAATAATGTATGCACTCACTAATTGTAAATCGCTCTGGATAAGAGCGTCTGCTAAATGACTAAAATGTAAATGTTATACTGTAGGGCCATAGTAATCTTTACTATTATACAGTATTGCATAGTGTTTACTGTAGACATACAGTAGTACATTACACTGGCTTAATTCTTTTTCCACAAGGAAAAGCTACAGCCATTCATGTCTCCTCTCCTTCATTCAGGTAGTGTATGAGACTAAGGCTGATACTGTAGTTCCCATTCTATTCTATCATGCAGTATTGCACAGAGTATACCCCTCAAACTCAACTCTGGGCCTCGAAGACAGATCCACTGCATTTTTTCATTGTTCCCCTCTAATCAGGGATTTAGACCTGGTATATACTATAGACACAGTAATATTACACTGTTGGCTTCATTCTCCAGTATTGGGCTGAGTTTATGCTAGCCCCACCATAGTGAGATTATACTGTTGGCTTTATTTACATTTACGTCATTTAGCAGACGCTCTTATCCAGAGCGACTTACAGTTAGTGAATACATATATTTTTTATTTTTTTCATACTGGTCCCCCGTGGTAATCGAACCCACAACCCTGGCGTTGCAAACGCCATGCTCTATCAACTGAGCTACATCCCTGCCGGCCATTCCCTCCCCTACCCTGGACAACGCTAGGCCAATTGTGCGCTGCCCATGAGTCTCCCGGTCGCGGCCGGCTGCGACAGAGCCTGGATTCGAACCAGGATCTCTAGTGGCACAGCTAGCACTGCAATGCAGTGCCTTAGACCACTGCGCCACTCAGGAGACTTTATTCTCCGGTATTGGGCTGAGTTTATGCTAGCCCCACCATAGTGAGATTACACTGTTGGCTTCATTCTCTGGTGTTGGGCTGAGTTTATGCTAGCCCCACCATAGTGGGATTACACTGTTGTTTTTTCACAGTTGCTGGGTTGCGATAGTTTTCTGTTACACTATTTTACAGTACAGACAGTAACTATCATAGTTTCCCATGGAAACCCATCTCAGCTCTATTACACTGAGGGTTTCAGTGTATAGCTGGGTTAATTATAGTTCTGTTGCTCTACGTTACAGTACAGACAGTAACTATCCCTTCATTGGAAACTGACAGCTCTATTACACTACTGGGTATACTATAGTGTTCCTGTTGCACTACTTACAGTAGGCTACATACAGTAACTATGCTAGTTTCCAGTGACTATCCTAGTTTCCCCATGGAAACTCACTTTTCAGCTATTACACTGTGATCTGCATTCATGATAGTTTTCTATTGTACTTACAGTTAAGACAGTAACAATTCTAGCTTCCCCTGGAAACTCACATTATAACTCTATTGCACTGCTGTTTTCACACAGTGTGTAGCTGGGTTTACGATAGTTTTCCGTTGTACTACTTTACTGTCAACCTACATCTTAACCTCTCATTCTGGCCAAGGGTTCTGTCTGACAGACACGTTAACCGGACATTAAAGTTGTCCGCATACACCCCTCTCGCTGTTGCGGGTGAACTAGGGGCTTCCCCCAGTGTGTTTTTCCCGGCTAGGGCAATGGACACTTACTTTTCACAGACGCAGGCAATACGAAAGCACTATCAGTTTTCGTTTACTATGGTGAGAGAGTTCTGGGCCAGGGCCTGTCCGACCGGACTCTCACATTGCATTGTGGACACTGTTACTGCAGCCAGACTTTTCCTGTGGTGCCACATTCTACTGGAGGAGTAACTGCCTTACCTGGACGATTGGATAGTCTGCCCCATCCAGGGAACAGGCCACAACGGACATGAGGACCCTCTTGAACCACATTCGAGTTCTGGACCTCACCTTAAACGAGGAGAAGAGTCACCTGACCCCCTCACAGAAGGTGATCTACCTCGGGATGTCCATAGACTCGACTTTCATGAGGGTACGTCTCCCTCAGGTGAGAGTAACCACCTCCTTTTTCCTCCAAACATAACGATGGTCATTATGGCCAAACAGTTCTATTTTTGTTTCATCAGACCAGAGGACATTTCAAGTATGATCTTTGTCCACCTGTGCAGTTGCAAACCGTAGTCTGGCTTTTTTATGGAGGTTTTGGAGCAGTGGCTTCTTCCTTGCTGAGCGGCCTTTCAGGTTATGTCGATATAGGACTCGTTTTACTGTGGATATTGATACTTTTGTACCTGTTTCCTCCAGCATCTTCACAAGGTCCTTTGCTGTTGTTCTGGGATTGATTTGCACTTTTCGCACCAAAGTACGTTCATCTCTCATGACGGCTGCGCGGTCCCATGGTGTTTATACTTGCGTACTATTGTTTGTACAGATGAACGTGGTACCTTCAGGCGTTTGGAAATTGCTCCCAAGGATGAACCAGACTTGTGGAGGTCTACAATTTTCTTTCTGAGGTCTCGGCTGATTTCTTTTGATTTTCCCATGATGTCAAGCAAAGAGGCACTGAGTTTGAAGGTAGGCCTTGAAATACATCCACAGGTACACCTCCAATTCACTCAAATGATATCAATTAGCCTATCAGAAGCTTCTAAAGCCAAGACATCATTTTCTGGAATTTTCCAAGCTGCTTAAAGGCACAGTCAACTTAGTGTATGTAAACTTCTGACCCACTGGAATTGTGATACAGTGAATTATAAGTGAAATAATCTGTCTGTAAACAATTGTTGGCAAAATTACTTGTGTCATGCACAAAGTAGATGTCCTAACTGACTTGCCAAAACTATAGTTTGTTAACAAGAAATTTTTGGAGTGGTTCAAAAATGAGTTTTAATGACTCCAACCTAAGTGTATTTAAACTTCCGACTTCAACTGTGTACCACACCTCCTAGGGCCTTATTGTTTAATCATAGCAGTCAAAACAAGTTAAATCGACATCCACTGATGGAAAATGATGAGTTTAATAAGGGCGATTTATCTTTTCTCTTGCGACATATTCTTAAACTTGCAAGAATTATTATTTTGATGGAAAACCCAATTTTGCTTCTTAGCCTAAGTTGTTAAAATTGACTTAGATATTCCTTCTTAATTCGTTCTATAATGTCATGGAAAAAAGTTTTCATGGATAAATGTGGCAACTCATCTCTTGCTGCGCCCAAAAACAATTGGGGCTAGTTTTCAGGGGTCATTGGGCTAGAAATGTTTGCTAGACATGGCAACACTGCAGCTATTAGAAGAACCAAATGCAGCTCACCAGCTACTGCTGTGAACACAAATCTCTGTTTTTGGACATTATTCCTTTCTGACCTATTTATTCATCACTGTGCGTGAAAACCAGAACTGTAAGTACGGTATTTGTTTCCCCCCTGTTTTACTGAAGAAGTTGTCAATATTTTAAGAATATTTTCGTCATTATTACAGCATTATGTATCGGTTTTTTATGCTAGCTATCTAACATTGTTAGCTACATTTCCACCTGTCATTGTTAGTTTGTTAGTCTGATGTTGCTAGCTGCTAGTATTTTTGTTTGTCGTTGGATTATTATAACAGATGAGAGCTGTATATCTTGTTTTGTTATTGCTAAATGAATGTGCCATATCTTAGTATTGATGCCATTGTATTCATGTTTATTAATATTTTCAGACCACATCTTGTATGGATAAATGGACAGTTAATTGGATAATCACAGCTGAGTGACATGGCACAGAATTGCAAACATTGTTAATCTCCAATCAACATTAAAGAACCCTAAACTGAGGAACGTCTCTCTCACCATCTCTAATAGGAGTTCAATCTCCATAACTTCACCTACTCAATCAGCGTATAAATTCCAGAGGCATTGCCCTCTAATTAAGGCTGTCTGGTAGCCTCAATAAATAAACACATATTTCGTGACCTTGGGACAATAAGGTTCTATCTGCGCGAAGCATAGATCTTAGATATTGAGCGTCACAGTTTTCACATCCCAGATCTCAGAACTGTTTTGTTTGTGAAATCTTCTTTCATAACCAATTAAGGTCCTCACCTTAAAGATACCTAAAGTAGGTTACAGAGTATCAATATTCTGAGACATTTTTTTAGGGGGGTGCAATCGCAGATAGAACCTCATGGCTCTGAATTGTCAATCTGGGTTCAGCCATAAGGTTCTATCTGATACTTCTGAATTAGACATGTTTCTTTTTTGAGAAAACTGTAGCTATTTTAATACATACATGATAGAATAACACTATTTTACCAAGATAGAGTCAGAACACATCATCAAATACGTTAAGAAATGTATTATGATAATCAAATTCATTACTGTCATCACTGAACAACGATGTAAGATTTCTGACAACAAATATTAGAACAAATGTTATGGTTAAACTCAAATATACTAATTGATTAAAAAAATGTTTAAAAACTGTATAATCTTTGTAAATTATATAATAAATAGGACTGGTGGAGTTATGTCACACAAGCAGTAAACAAAAAAATATGGAAATGTCTTCTCTATCCAAAATGACAACCAATTGATTGCAGCATTACAGCAAATATGGAGGAGGCAAGTGGAAAGGGGAGAAGGTAAGGAACTTGTCTGTCGGTTCTGCATTAAAGACAAAATTGGCTAAAGAACATAGTGATAAATAAAAAAGTATACCAGTTTCATTTAAGGGCCAAAAAATTGACAGCTGTACCATACAGGTTGCAAAATATTTGGGAGGAGATTTCTGATGTACCGATTCCATGGCACATGGTTTATGAACTGATACACAAAACGACGCCAGATTCAAAACGTAGAGTTTTTCCATTTAAATTATTATGCAAAATTCTTGCAACCAATAGAATGTTATATATACAGTGGGGAGAACAAGTATTTGATACACTGCCGATTTTGCAGGTTTTCCTACTTACAAAACATGTAGAGGTCTGTAATTTATATAATAGGTACACTTCAACTGTGAGAGACGGAATCTAAAACAAAAATCCAGAAAATCACATTGTATGATTTTTAAGTAATTAATTTGCATTTTATTGCATGACATAAGTATTTGATCACCTACCAACCAGTAAGAATTCCGGCTCTCACAGACCTGTTAGTTTTTCTTTAAGAAGCCCTCCTGTTCTCCACTCATTACCTGTATTAACTGCACCTGTTTGAACTCGTTACCTGTATAAAAGACACCTGTCCACACACTCAATCAAACAGACTCCAACCTCTCCACAATGGCCAAGACCAGAGAGCTGTGTGTCACGGGGGTCTATGTCGTCCAAGTATGACCAAGGCGCAGCGTGTCCAAGAAACATGACTTTATTGTAGAATAAACGACAAAACAAAACAAGAACCGTAACGTCCTCAGTACACCGACTGAACTAGGAACAAAAACCCACAAAACCAACAAGAAAACATACAGATTAAATATGGCTCCCAATCAGAGATAACGAGCCGACAGCTGACACTCGTTACCTCCGATTGGGAGTCATAGACCAAACCTAGAAATGAACCCAACAGAAAGGCAAACCTAGAAATACACCCAACAGAACTACCAACATCGAAATACACCCAAAATACCCAACAACACAAAATACACCCTGGCTCAAATATCAAAGTCCATGGAGCCAGAGTGTCACAGTACCCCCCCCTAAAGGTGCGAACTCCGGGCGCACCAGCATACAGTCTAGGGGAGGGTCTGGGTGGGCGTCTGTCCATGGTGGCGGCTCTGGCCCAGGTCGTGGTCCCCACCCCCACCTTAGTCACTATCCGCTTCCGTAGCCCCCTCCACATGACCACCCCCAACTAAACCCCACTGGATTAAGGGGCGGCACCGGACTAAGGGGCAGCACCGGACTAAGGGGCAGCACCGGACTAAGGGACAGTACCTGACTAAGGGGCAGCACCGGCCTGAGGGGCAGCACCCGGACTGAATGGCGGATCCTGGCTGGCTGGCTCTGGCGGATCCTGGCTGGACGGCTCTGGCGGATCCTGGCTGGACGGCTCTGGCGGATCCTGGCTGGCGGAAGGCTCTGGCTGATCCTGTCTGGCGGAAGGCTCTGGCTGATTCTGTCTGGCGGAAGGCTCTGGCTGATCCTGTCTGGCGGAAGGCTCTGGCTGATCCTGTCTGGCGGAAGGCTCTGGCTGATCCTGTCTGGCGGAAGGCTCTGGCTGATCCTGTCTGGCGGAAGGCTCTGGCTGATCCTGTCTGGCGGAAGGCTCTGGCTGATCCTGTCTGGCGGAAGGCTCTGGCTGATCCTGTCTGGCGGAAGGCTCTGGCTGCTCCTGTCTGGCGGAGAGCTCTAGCGGCTCCGGTCTGGCGGACGGCTCCTGAAGGCTCATGGCAGACGGGCGGCTTTGCAGGCTCAGTACAGACGGGCAGTTCCTGCGGCGCTTGGCAGACGGACAGTTCAGGACGGCGTTGGGCAGACGGGCAGTTCAGACGGCGTTGGGCAGACGGACAGTTCAGGCCCCGTTGGGCAGACGGCAGACTCTGGCCGTCTGAGGCGCATCGTAGGCCTGGTGCGTGGTGCCGGAACAGGAGGTACCGGGCTGAGGACACGCATCTCAGGGCTAGTGCGGGGAGAAGCAACAGGGCATGCTGGACCCTGGGGACGCACCGTAGGCCTGAGGCGTGGTGCCGGAACTGGAGGTACCGGGCTGAGGACACGCATCTCAGGGCTAGTGCGGAGAGAAGCAACAGGGCATGCTGGACCCTGGGGACGCACCGTAGGCCTGATGCGTGGTGCCGGAACTGGAGGTACCGGGCTGAGGACACGCATCTCAGGGCTAGTGCGGAGAGCAACAACAGGACGCACAGGACTCTGGGGACACACAGGAGGCTTGGTGCGTGGTGTATGCACTGGTGGTAAAGGGCTGGAGACACGCACCATAGAGCCAGTGCGTGGAGGAGACACAGGGCTCTGAAGACGCACTGGAAACCTGGTGCGTGGTGTAGGTACTGGTGGTACTGGGCTGGAGCGAGGAGGTGGTACTGGAAATACCCGGACCGTGCAGGCGTACTGGCTCCCTTGAGCACTGAGCCTGCCCAACCTTCCCTGGGTTGATGCTCCCCGTCGCCCGACCAGTACGGGGAGGTGTAATAACCCGCACCGGCCTATGTGGGCGAACCGGGAACACCATGCGCAAGGCTGGTGCCATGTACGCCGGCCCGAGGAGACGCACTGGTGACCAGCTGCGTGGGACCGGCTTCATGACATCCGGCTCAACACTCACTCTAGCCCGGCCGATACGTGGAGCTGGACTGTACCGAACCGGGCTATGCCTGCGTACAGGAGACACCATGCGCTCAACTGCGTAACACGGTGTCTGCCCGTACTCTCGCTCTCCACGGTCAGTCCAGGGAGTAGGCGCAGGTCTCCTACCTGACTTCGCCACACTCCCTCTTAGCCCCCCAAGAAATTCTTGGGTAGTACCCACAGGCTTCCAGTCTTGCCTCCGTGCTGCCTCCTCATATCGCGCCTCTCGGCTTTAGCTGCCTCCAGCTCTTCACGAGGACGGCGATATTCTCCCGGTTGTGCCCAAGGCCCCTTACCATCCAGAATCTCCTCCCATGTCCATGAATCCTTTATGGGTGGATATAAATCCTGTGTAGGTGGATCCTGTTGCCGCTTGACACGCCGCTTGGTCCTTTTATGGTGGGTTTTTCTGTCACGGGGGTCTATGTCGTCCAAGTATGACCAAGGCGCAGCGTGTCCAAGAAACATGACTTTATTGTAGAATAAACGACAAAACAAAACAAGAACCGTAACGTCCTCAGTACACCGACTGAACTAGGAACAAAAACCCACAAAACCAACAAGAAAACATACAGATTAAATATGGCTCCCAATCAGAGATAACGAGCCGACAGCTGACACTCGTTACCTCCGATTGGGAGTCATAGACCAAACCTAGAAATGAACCCAACAGAAAGGCAAACCTAGAAATACACCCAACAGAACTACCAACATCGAAATACACCCAAAATACCCAACAACACAAAATACACCCTGGCTCAAATATCAAAGTCCATGGAGCCAGAGTGTCACACTGTGTAAGGACATCAGGGATAAAATTGTAGACCTGCACAAGGCTGGGATGGGCTACAGGACAATAGGCAAGCAGCTTGGTGAGAAGGCAACAACTGTTGGCGCAATTATTAGAAAATGGAAGAAGTTCAAGATGACGGTCAATCACCCTCGGTCTGGGGCTCCATGCAAGATCTCACCTCGTGGGGCATCAATGATCATGAGGAAGGTGAGGGATCAGCCCAGAACTACACGGCACCGTGAAGCATGGAGGTGGAAACATCATTCTTTGGGGATGCTTTTCTGCAAAGGGGACAGGACGACTGCACTGTATTGAGGGGAGGATGGATGGGGCCATGTATCGCGAGATCTTGGCCAACAACCTCCTTCCCTCAGTAAGAGCATTGAAGATAGGTCGTGGCTGGGTCTTCCAGCATGACAACGACCTGAAACACACAGCCAGGGCAACTAAGGAGTGGCTCCATAAGAAGCATCTCAAGGTCCTGGAGTGGCCTAGCCAGTCTCCAGACCTGAACCCAATAGAAAATCTTTGGAGGGAGCTGAAAGTCCTTATTGCCCAGCGACAGCCCCGAAACCTGAAGGATCTGGAGAAGGTCTGTATGGAGGAGTGGGCCAAAATCCCTGCTGCAGTGTGTGCAAACCTGGTCAAGACCTACAGGAAACGTATGATCTCTGTAATTGCAAACAAAGGTTTCTGTACCAAATATTAAGTTCTGCTTTTCTGATGTATCAAATACTTATGTCATGCAATAAAATGCTAATCATACAATGTGATTTTCTGGATTTTTGTTTTAGATTCCGTCTCTCACAGTTGAAGTGTACCTATGATAAAAATTACAGACCTCTACATGCTTTGTAAGTAGGAAAACCTGCAAAATCGGCAGTGTATCAAATACTTGTTCTCCCCACTGTATATATATGGGGGATACAACCATCCCAGCTCTGCAGATTTTGCTGCGAAGATACAGAATCATTAGATCACTTGTTTTTGTACTGCCCATATGTAGCTTGTATTCGGTCGCAGGTTCAGGAATGGCTGAAAAAATTCAACCTTTACTTGGAGCTAACTCTGCAAATAGCACTGCTGGGTGATTTGATAAGTTATAGTCAATCGATCAATAATGTAATTAAAAAAAAATTAAAATAATAAAAAATTAGCAAAGGTGTTTATCTTTCATTTACAATCTGTAGAAACTATGAGAAGAGAAAGGTTGATAACTTTTGTGAAACATCACAGCACAGTAGAAATATATATGGCAGCTAGAAATCAAAACTGGATAGTCTTCAGAGATAGATGGGAGGGGCTGAGGGTAGCTGAAGGCGGGGACTAAAAACAAACAATAGATAACTAATGTAAAATGTAGTGTCTGTGAAATGTATGTAGTATGTACATTTATAAGCTGGAAGTGGAAGCCTAAGTATTGTTGTCCATTAGTTTAGGAGGGGTGGTAGGGTTAGGGGAAAATAATAAAGAAGGAAAATATATATTTAAAAATAAAAAATAATTTAAAAATACATGTTCTGATAGGTCCGTCTGTATTTGTTCAGGCTTGTGATTGGATTGCAGATAGAACCTTACAGCACCAAGTTCAAATGGGTTGATGCAGATATAACTTTCTAGTTTTTCACTGAAAATTTACTTTTTCAAAGATCTAACTTCACAGACATATAAGGAACCATCTAAAGATCTATTATGTGACAGACTCATTTTTGACAGAAATGTCAGATAGAACCTTATGGTCCCAAGGTCTCGATTTGTAGTTGAACAAGTCATTTCATGTATAGATTTTTTTTTACTTGACTTGAAAAAACTTGAGATTCAACTTCACTTGCTCTTAGAATGCACGACTTGGACTTGACTCAAGACTCGACCCGTTCTACTTGAGACTCGACTTGAGACCCAGACCTTGCGACTTGAGACTTGCTTGTGACTCGAATAATAGTGACTTGGTCCCACCTCTGGTGTGATGTATGTTTTTTACAGACCTCCTCCGATCTGAGAGCCCCCCTGCCGGTGTGATGATTGAAACAGACTGTCCCGCAGCCTCTTGCTATGAGATGGTGAATGAAACAGCCTCTTGCTGTGAGAGAACAGAAGCCACTGCTGAAGAGACTGAGTCCACTAAGACCCTGCTACGTTGGAGGCTCAACCACCCGCGCAAACACCACTGGTGGCTGGATGTACACAGCATTGAAAACCTACCAGTCTCCATTAAAAAAGGTAACCAAATCTTACAAACTTTTGTGAAGCAGATTGTGAAAGATCCAGCTGTTTAACATTTGTTGATATCAATACAGGACTCTGATTTGAATCTATTGTGGGAAAACATTGTAGCCTTCTGTTTTCATGTTATATATATATATATATAGTGGGGAGAACAAGTATTTGATACACTGCCGATTTTGCAGGTTTTCCTACTTACAAAGCATGTAGAGGTCTGTAATTTTTTATCATAGGTTAACTTCAACTGTGAGAGACGGAATCTAAAACAAAAATCCAGAAATTCACATTGTATGATTTTTCAGTAATTAATTTGCATTTTATTGCATGAAATAAGTATTTGATCACCTACCAACCAGTAAGAATTCCGGCTCTCACAGACCTGTTAGTGTTTCTTTAAGAAGCCCTCCTGTTCTCCACTCATTACCTGTATTAACTGCACCTGTTTGAACTCAACCTGTATAAAAGTCACCTGCCCACACACTCAATCACACAGACTCCAACCTCTCCACAATGGCCAAGACCAGAGCCTTAATCATGAAGTTTCTTCAAGTGCAGTCGCAAAAACCATCAAGCGCTATGATGAAACTGGCTCTCATGAGGACCGCCACAGGAATGGAAGACCCAGAGTTACCTCTGCTGCAGAGGATAAGTTCATTGGAGTTACCAGCCTCAGAAATTGCAGCCCAAATAAATTCTTCACAGAGTTCAAGTAACAGACACATCTCAACATCAACTGTTCAGAGGAGACTGCGTGAATCAGGCCTTCATGGTCGAATTGCTGCAAAGAAACTGCTACTATAGGACACCAATAAGAAGAAGATACTTTCTTGGGCCAAGACACACGAGCAATGGACATTAGACAGGTGGAAATGTGTCCTTTGGTCTGGAGTCCAAATTTGAGATTTTTGGTTCTAACTGCCTTGTCTTTGTAAGACGTGGTGTGGGTGAACGGATGATCTCCGCATGTGTATTTCCCACCGAAAAGCATGGAGGAGGAGGTGTTATGGTGTGGGGGTGCTTTGCTGGTGACACTCTCAGTGATTTTATTTCGAATTCAAGGCACACTTAACCAGCATGGCTACCACAGCATTCTGCAGCGATACGCCATCCCATCTGGTTTGCGCTTAGTGGGACTATCATTTGTTTTGCAACAGGACAATGAACGAACACACCTCCAGGCTGTGTAAGGGCTATTTTACCAAGAAGGAGAGTGATGGAGTGCTGCAACAGATGACCTGGCCTCCACAATCACCCGACCTCAACCCAATTGAGATAGTTTGGGATGAGTCGGACCGCAGAGTGAAGGAAAAGCAGCCAACAAGTGCTCAGTATGTGGGAACTCCTTCAAGACTGTTGGAAAAGCATTCCAGGTGAAGCTGGTTTTATATTTATTTTTATTTCACCTTTATTTAACCAGGTAAGCCAGTTGAGAACAAGTTCTCATTTACAACTGCGACCTGGCCAAGATAAAGCAAAGCAGTGCGATTAAAAACAACAACAACACAGAGTTACATATGAGATCAACAAAACGTACTGTCAATAACACAATAGAAAATCTATATACAGTGTTTGCAAATGTAATTGGTTATGGAGGTAAGGCAATAAATAGGCCATAGTGCAAAATAATTACAATTTAGTATTAACACTGGAATGATAGATGTGCAGAAGATGATGTGCAAATAGAGATACTGGGGTGTAAATTAGCAAAATAAAAAACAATATGGGGATGAGGTAGTTGGGTGGGTGTCACGGATTCTGCCGTGGCTGCCCCTCCTCCTTGCTCGGGCAGGCTTTGGCGTTCGTCGTCACCGGAATACTAGCTACTGCCGATCTATGTTCTATGTTTCTATGTTCTACCTGTTGTTGTCTGATTGTCACACACCTGTTTCCCATCATGTAATTACTCCTTCCCTATTTAACCTGGTGGCTCCCATTGTGTTTTGTGTGTGTTTGTTATTTCGTTTTGTGTGTCGTTTGGTAAGCGGGTTTGCTCCTCCCTGTGTGGAGGTATTTTGTATTTGTTTCTTTACTTATCAGTAAAGTACGTTTTCATTGAGTTCTGTGTCCTGCGCCTGACTTCGACCCACCGCATTACACTGACACTCGTGACAGTGGGCTAATTACAGATGGGCTGTGTACAGGTGCAGTGATCGGTAAGCTGCTCTGACAACTGATGCTTAAAGTTAGTGAGGGAGATAAGATTCTCCAGCTTTAGAGATTTTTGCAGTTCGTTCCAGTCATTGGCAGCAGAGAACTGGAAGGAATGGCGGCCAAAGGATGAAAATGTATGCACTCACTAACTGTAAGTCGCTCTGGATAAGAGTGTCTGCTAAATGACAAAAAAAAAGAAGAAAAAAAAGGTGTTGGCTTTGGGGATGGCCAGTGAGATATACCTGCTGGAGCGCATACTACGGGTGGGTGTTGCTATGGTGACCAATGAGCTAAGATAAGGCGGGGATTTGCCTAGCAGTGATTAATAGATGACCAAGAGCCAGTGGGTTCGGCGACGAATATGTAGTGAGGGCCAGCCAACGAGAGCATACAGGTCACAATGGTGGGTAGTATATGGGGCTTTGGTGACAAAACGGATGGCACTGTGATAGACTACATCCAATTTGCTGAGTAGAGTGTTGGAGGCTATTTTGTAAATGACATCGCCGAAGTCAAGGATCAGTAGGATAGTCAGTTTTACGAGGGCATGTTTGGCAGCATGAGTGTAGGAGGCTTTGTTGCGAAATAGGAAGCCAATTCTAGATTTAACTTTGGATTGGAGATGCTTAATGTGAGTCTGGAAGGAGAGTTTACGGTCTAACCAGACACCTAGGTATTTGTAGTTGTCTACATAATTCTAAGTCAGACCCGCCGAGAGTAGTGATTCTAGTCGGGCGGGCGGGTGCAAGCAGTGTTCGATTGAAGAGCATGCATTTAGTTTTACTAGCGTTTAAGAGCAGTTGGAGGCTACGGAAGGAGTGCTGTATGGCATTGAAGCTCATTTGGAGGTTTGTTAACACAGTGTCCAATGAAGGGCCAGATGTATACAAATGGTGTCGTCTGCGTAGAGGTGGATCTGAGAGTCACCAGCAGCAAGAGCGACATCATTGATATACACAGAGAATAGAGTCGGCCCGAGAATTGAACACTGTGGCTCCCCCATAGAGACTGCCAGAGGTCCAGACAACAGGCCCTCCGATTTGACACATTGAAGTCTATCTGAGAAGTAGTTGGTGAACCAGGCGAGGCAGTCATTTGAGAAACCAAGGCTATTTAGTCTGCCAATAAGAATGCGGTGATTGACGGAGTCGAAAGCCTTGGCCAGGTCGATGAAGACGGCTGCACAGTACTGTCTTTTATCGATTGCGGTTATAATATCGTTTAGGACTTTGAACGTGACTGAGGTGCACCCATGACCAGCTCGGAAACCAGATTGCATAGCGGAGAAGGTATGGTGGGATTCGAAATGGTCGGTGATCTGTTTGTTAACTTGGCTTTCAAATACTTTCGAAAGGCAGGGCAGGATGGATACAGGTCTGTAACAGTTTGGATCTAGAGTGTCACCCCCTTTGAAGAGGGGGATGACCGTGGCAGCTTTCCAATCTCTGGGGATCTCAGACGATACGAAAGAGAGGTTGAACAGGCTAGTAATAGGGGTTGCGACAATTTCGGCGGCTAATTTTAGAAAGAAAAGGTCCAGATTGTCTAGCCCAGCTGATTTGTAGGGGTCCAGATTTTGCAGCTCTTTCAGAACATCAGCTACAGTGGGGAAAAAAAGTATTTAGTCAGCCACCAATTGTGCAAGTTCTCCCACTTAAAAAGATGAGAGAGGCCTGTAATTTTCATCATAGGTACACGTCAACTATGACAGACAAATTGAGGAAAAAAAATCCAGAAAATCACATTGTAGGATTTTTAATGAATTTATTTGCAAATTATGGTGGAAAATAAGTATTTGGTCACCTACAAACAAGCAAGATTTCTGGCTCTCACAGACCTGTAACTTCTTCTTTAAGAGGCTCCTCTGTCCTCCACTCGTTACCTGTATTAGTGGCACCTGTTTGAACTTGTTATCAGTATAAAATACACCTGTCCACAACCTCAAACAGTCACACTCTAAACTCCACTATGGCCAATACCAAAGAGCTGTCAAAGGACACCAGAAACAAAATTGTAGACCTGCACCAGGCTGGGAAGACTGAATCTGCAATAGGTAAGCAGCTTGGTTTGAAGAAATCAACTGTGGGAGCAATTATTAGGAAATGGAAGACATACAAGACCACTGATAATCTCCCTCGATCTGGGGCTCCACGCAAGATCTCACCCCGTGGGGTCAAAATGATCACAAGAACGGTGCACAAAAATCCTAGAACCACACGGGGGGACCTAGTGAATGACCTGCAGAGAGCTGGGACCAAAGTAACAAAGCCTACCATCAGTAACACACTACGTCGCCAGGGACTCAAATCCTGCAGTGCCAGACGTGTCCCCCTGCTTAAGCCAGTACATGTCCAGGCCCGTCTGAAGTTTGCTAGAGTGCATTTGGATGATCCAGAAGAGGATTGGGAGAATGTCATATGGTCAGATGAAACCAAAATAGAACTTTTTGGTAAAAACTCAACTCGTCGTGTTTGGAGGACAAAGAATGCTGAGTTGCATCCAAAGAACACCATACCTACTGTGAAGCATGGGGGTGGAAACATCATGCTTTGGGGCTGTTTTTCTGCAAAGGGACCAGAACGACTGATCCGTGTAAAGGAAATAATAAATGGGGCCACGTATCGTGAGATTTTGAGTGAAAACCTCCTTCCATCAGCAAGGGCATTGAAGATGAAACGTGGCTGGGTCTTTCAGCATGACAATGATCCCAAACACACCGCCCGGGCAACGAAGGAGTGGCTTCGTAAGAAGCATTTCAAGGTCCTGGAGTGGCCTAGCCAGTCTCCAGATCTCAACCCCATAGAAAATCTTTGGAGGGAGTTGAAAGTCTGTGTTGCCCAGCGACAGCCCCAAAACATCACTGCTCTAGAGGAGATCTGCATGGAGGAATGGGCCAAAATACCAGCAACAGTGTGTGAAAACCTTGTGAAGACTTACAGAAAACGTTTGACCTGTGTCATTGCCAACAAAGGGTATATAACAAAGTATTGAGAAACTTTTGTTATTGACCAAATACTTATTTTCCACCATAATTTGCAAATAAATTCATTAAAAATCCTACAATGTGATTTTCCTGATTTGTTTTTCTAATTTTGTCTGTCATAGTTGACGTGTACCTATGTCGAAAATTACAGGCCTCTCTCATCTTTTTAAGTGGGAGAACTTGCACAATTGGTGGCTGACTAAATACTTTTTTTCCCCACTGTATCTGAATTTGTGTGAAGGAGAAGCGGGGGGGGGCATGGGCAAGTTGCAGCAGAGGGTGCAGAGCTGGTGGCCGGGGTAGGGATAGCCAGGTGGAAAGCATGGCCAGCCGTAGCAAAATGCTTGTTGAAATTATATTTTTCTTTCATTGAAGGTTACCAATATCTCTCCCTCTTTCTCGCTCTCGCTCTTCACTCTCTCTCTCACTCTCTCTCTCTCGCTCTCTCACTCTGTCTTCCTCTGTAATTTCACTTCCTGAATTGAAAAGGAATTTACCCCGACACTTGTCTGGTATCCATAGTAATGCCTTTCGTGTGTGTGTGTGTCTGTGTGGTAGTGTTGTGTGAGGCGTGCAGGGAGAGACATGCAGGCAGTCTGTTTTCCCAGGTGACTGAGCTGCTTCCAGTACGTGTGGCCTCCTACATGTTCCTCCCAGTGGAGGTAGCATTCTCCATTGCTAAGAGGTGAGTGACATACAGTTAGGAGTTTGAGTTAGGAAGTATACTGTATATATACAGTGGGGGAAAAAAGTATTTAGTCAGCCACCAATTGTGCAAGTTCTCCCACTTAAAAAGATGAGAGATGCCTGTAATTTTCATCATAGGTACACGTCAACTATGACAGACAAATTGAGGGAAAAAAATCCAGAAAATCACATCGTAGGATTTTAATGAATTTATTTGCAAATTATGGTGGAAAATAAGTATTTGGTCACCTACAAACAAGCAAGATTTCTGGCTCTCACAGACCTGTAACTTCTTCTTTAAGAGGCTCCTCTGTCCTCCACTCGTTACCTGTATTAATGGCACCTGTTTGAACTTGTTATCAGTATAAAAGACACCTGTCCACAACCTCAAACAGTCACACTCCAAACTCCACTATGGCCAAGACCAAAGAGCTGTCAAAGGACACCAGAAACAAAATTGTAGACCTGCACCAGGCTGGGAAGACTGAATCTGCAATAGGTAAGCAGCTTGGTTTGAAGAAATCAACTGTGGGAGCAATTATTAGGAAATGGAAGACATACAAGACCACTGATAATCTCCCTCGATCTGGGGCTCCACGCAAGATCTCACCCCTTGGGGTCAAAATGATCACAAGAACGGTGAGCAAAAATCCCAGAACCACACGGGGGGACCTAGTGAATGACCTGCAGAGAGCTGGGACCAAAGTAACAAAGCCTACCATCAGTAACACACTACGCCGCCAGGGACTCAAATCCTGCAGTGCCAGACGTGTCCCCCTGCTTAAGCCAGTACATGTCCAGGCCCGTCTGAAGTGCATTTGGATGATCCAGAAGAGGATTGGGAGAATTTCATATGGTCAGATGAAACCAAAATATAACTTTTTGGTAAAAACTCAACTCGTCATGTTTGGAGGACAAAGAATGCTGAGTTGCATCCAAAGAACACCATACCTACTGTGAAGCATGGGGGTGGAAACATCATGCTTTGGGGCTGTTTTTTCTGCAAAGGGACCAGGACGACTGATCCGTGTAAAGGAAAGAATGAATGGGGCCATGTATCGTGAGATTTTGAGTGAAAACCTCCTTCCATCAGCAAGGGCATTGAAGATGAAATGTGGCTGAGTCTTTCAGCATGACAATGATCCCAAACACACCGCCCGGGCAACGAAGGAGTGGCTTCGTAAGAAGCATTTCAAGGTCCTGGAGTGGCCTAGCCAGTCTCCAGATCTCAACCCCATAGAAAATCTTTGGAGGGAGTTGAAAGTCTGTGTTGCCCAGCGACAGCCTCAAAACATCACTGCTCTAGAGGAGATCTGCATGGAGGAATGGGCCAAAATACCAGAAACAGTGTGTGAAAACCTTGTGAAGACTTACAGAAAACGTTTGACCTGTGTCATTGCCAACAAAGGGTATATAACAAAGTATTGAGAAACTTTTGTTATTGACCAAATACTTATTTTCCACCATCATTTGCAAATAAATTCATTAAAAATCCTACAATGTGATTTTCTGGATTATTTTTTCTCATTTTGCCTGTCATAGTTGACGTGTACCTATGATGAAAATTACAGGCCTCTCTCATCTTTTTAAGTGGGAGAACTTGCACAATTGGTGGCTGACTAAATACTTTTTTTCCCCACTGTACACTGCCAGTCAAAAGTTTGGGCACACCTACTCATTCAAGGGTTTTTCTTTATTTTTGTTTTACATTTTGGATTAATCAGACATTTCCATATATTTTTGTTAGCTGAATGTGTGACATAACTCCACCAGTCCTATTTATGATATAATTTACAAAGATTATATCGTTTTTATTTATTTTTATCCAAAAATAATGTTTTCTTTATCAATTAGTTTATTTGAGTTTAACCATAATATTTCTTTTAATATTTGTTCTGTCTTTTCTGGTGGATTAAACTGAAATTGCAACCAACTTTCTATGGCTTGTTTTAAAAATAGCAATATTTTGGAGATTATTTCATTTTCAAATAACTGAAAGTGAGAGGTTGTAATCTGAATGAAGGGAAAAGGGCCATTCTAGAACACGGGGTGAGCCATTCTTACTAGTCTACTAGAGAACCAGTTCGGATTTAAGCAGTGGTGGAAAAAGTACCCAATTGTCATACTTGAGTAAAAGTATAGATACCTTAATAGAAAGTTACTCAAGTAAAAGTGAAAGTCAGCCAGTAAAATACTACTTGAGTAAAAGTCTAAAAGTATTTGGTTTTAAATTTAACTAAGTATCAAAAGTAAATGTAATTGCTCAAATATACTTGCTAAAGTATCACAAGTAAAGTATAAAACATCTAGAATTCCTTATATTAAGCAAAGCAGACGGCACCATTTTCTTATTTTTAAAATGTATGGATTGCCAGGGGCACACTCCAACACTCAGACATTATTTACAAAATATGCATTTGTGTTTAGTGAGTCCGCCAGACCAGAGGCAGTAAGGATGACAACATGTTCTCTTGATAAATGGGTGAATTTGACAATTTTCCTGTCCTGCTAAGCATTCAAAATGTAACGAGTACTTTTGGTTGTCAGGGAAAATGTATGGAGTAAAAAGTATGTTTTTATTAGGAATGTAGTAAAGTAAAAGTAAAAGTTGTCAAAAATATAAATAGTAAAGTACAGATACCCAAAAAAACTACTTTAGTAGTACTTGAAAGTAATTTTACTTAAATACTTTACACCACTGGATTTAAGTATAGCTTTTGTATGACTGAAGCCTTTAGTGAGGTCTAATGCTTTAATGTTTAATCATTTCTGCCCTCCGAATTCATATTTATTATATAAATAGGCCCGTTTAATTTTGTCTGGCTTGCCGTTCCAAATAAAATTGAATATGTTTTGCTCATATAATTAAAAAAACAAGTTGTTAGGTGTCGGCAGAGCCATAAGCAAATAGGTAAACTGGGATATGACTAAAGAGTTAATCAGGGTGATTTTTCCACAAATAGACAGGTATTTTTCTTCCATGATAGCAAGAACTTATCTATTTTTGTTAACTTTCTTTTCAAATGTATTGTAGCGAGATCATTTCTTTCTTTCGGGATATGAATACCGAGTATGTCCACTTCACTGTCTGACCATTTTATTGGTAAACTACATGGTAATGTAAAAGTTGTATTTTTTTGTGGTCCAATACTTAATATGGTTGTAATCCATAGAGGTTAGAACAATTATCTAGATCCTCTATGAGGCTATGGAGGGATCCAAATTGTGGATTTAAAAGAAAACATGAATCATCAGCGTACAATGACACCTTTGTTTATAAGCCCTGGATTTCTAGCCCCTTGATATTATTGTTGGATCTGATTTTAATAGCTAACATTTCGATGGTTATAATAAATAGATATGCCGATAGTGGACAACCTTGTTTTACTCCTCTTGACAGTTTAGTACTTTCTGAGAAGTAACCATTATTTATTATTTTACACCTAGGGTTACTATACATAACTTTAACCCATTGTATATGAGATTCTCCAAAATATCAAAGGCCTATTCAAAGTAAGCTATGAATACCAGGCCTGGTTTCCCAGATTTTTCATAGTGTTCTATTGTTTCCAGTACTTGTCTTACAGTGGGGGAAAAAAGTATTTAGTCAGCCACCAATTGTGCAAGTTCTCCCACTTAAAAAGATGAGAGAGGCCTGTAATTTTCATCATAGGTACACGTCAACTATGACAGACAAATTGAGAAAAAAAAATCCAGAAAATCACATTGTAGGATTTTTAATGAATTTATTTGCAAATTATGGTGGAAAATAAGTATTTGGTCACCTACAAACAAGCAAGATTTCTGGCTCTCACAGACCTGTAACTTCTTCTTTAAGAGGCTCCTCTGTCCTCCACTCGTTACCTGTATTAATGGCACCTGTTTGAACTTGTTATCAGTATAAAAGACACCTGTCCACAACCTCAAACAGTCACACTCCAAACTCCACTATGGCCAAGACCAAAGAGCTGTCAAAGGACACCAGAAACAAAATTGTAGACCTGCACCAGGCTGGGAAGACTGAATCTGCAATAGGTAAGCAGCTTGGTTTGAAGAAATCAACTGTGGGAGCAATTATTCGGAAATGGAAGACATACAAGACCACTGATAATCTCCCTCAATCTGGGGCTCCACGCAAGATCTCACCCCGTGGGGTCAAAATGATCACAAGAACGGTGAGCAAAAATCCCAGAACCACACGGGGGACCTAGTGAATGACCTGCAGAGAGCTGGGACCAAAGTAACAAAGCCTACCATCAGTAACACACTACGCCGCCAGGGACTCAAATCCTGCAGTGCCAGACGTGTCCCCCTGCTTAAGCCAGTACATGTCCAGGCCCGTCTGAAGTTTGCTAGAGTGCATTTGGATGATCCAGAAGAGGATTGGGAGAATGTCATATGGTCAGATGAAACCAAAATAGAACTTTTTGGTAAAAACTCAACTCGTCGTGTTTGGAGGACAAAGAATGCTGAGTTGCATCCAAAGAACACCATACCTACTGTGAAGCATGGGGGTGGAAACATCATGCTTTGGGGCTGTTTCTCTGCAAAGGGACCAGGATGACTGATCCGTGTAAAGGAAAGAATGAATGGGGCCATGTATTGTGAGATTTTGAGTGAAAACCTCCTTCCATCAGCAAGGGCATTGAAGATGAAACGTGGCTGGGTCTTTCAGCATGACAATGATCCCAAACACACCGCCCGGGCAACGAAGGAGTGGCTTCGTAAGAAGCATTTCAAGGTCCTGGAGTGGCCTAGCCAGTCTCCAGATCTCAACCCCATAGAAAATCTTTGGAGGGAGTTGAAAGTCTGTGTTGCCCAGCGACAGCCCCAAAACATCACTGCTCTAGAGGAGATCTGCATGGAGGAATGGGCCAAAATACCAGCAACAGTGTGTGAAAACCTTGTGAAGACTTACAGAAAACGTTTGACCTGTGTCATTGCCAACAAAGGGTATATAACAAAGTATTGAGAAACTTTTGTTATTGACCAAATACTTATTTTCCACCATAATTAGCAAATAAATTCATTAAAAATCCTACAATGTGATTTTCTGGATTTTTTTTTCTCATTTTGTCTGTCATAGTTGACGTGTACCTATGATGAAAATTACAGGCCTCTCTCATCTTTTTAAGTGGGAGAACTTGCACAATTGGTGGCTGACTAAATACTTTTTTCCCCACTGTATATTATCACCAATATATCGTCCATGTAAAAACCCTGTCTGATTAGGATGAATAATATCCGACAATGCCTTTTTAATTCTATGTGCTATGCATTTTGCTCAAATTTTTCCATCACAACACTAAAGTGTAAGGGGCCTCCCAATATCTTTACGGACTCAATCTTTATATTTACTACCTGGGTCCTGTTTCAGTAATAATGAAATCAGACCTTCTTGTTGAGTATCTGATCATCTACCATTTTTATAGGAGTGGTTAAAACATGCTAATAACGGTCCTCTGAGTACATCAAAAAAGGTTTGATATAGGTCAACTGGTATGCCATCCAGCCCTTGAGTTTTCCCAGACTTAAAGGCTTTAATTGCATCAAGAAGTTCCTCCTCTGTATTTGGACCTTAATTAGTCTTTCTCTACAGCTGTTAATTTTACTTTAATATATTAATATATGTTTTACTATTTTGTTAATTAGTCCACTGTGGATATTGTCCAAAATATTGTGCATGTCAGCCGTAAAGTTTGCACGTTCGCGTTTTTCGTTATGAATCTTGTTCTGGAGGCAGCTCTGCAGAGTGGTCACTTGCTGGCACAGCCACAAAGTCATAACATCGGATTTTTAAACCTAACCTTCACCTTAACCACACTGCTAACCCTAATGCCTAACCCTAACCTTAAATTAAGCCCATGAATTTTTACATTATAGCCAATTTTGACTTTGCAGCTAGCCCATCTAGCAGAAATCGCTCAGTTCTGCCTCCAGGACAAGACTCACCCCAATAAATGTCAACCTTCGTAAAGTTTCAAGATGGAGCACTTTAGGTAAAAATAAAAAAGTGTGATGATGCTCAGTTTTGCGTCGTGTATATGAAGCATTTTTCAAAGTGATCTTTAAAATAATAAAAATTAAAGAAAATTGCATGATGGAAATTATACCCAAAATGTATTTTGTTACTGTATGATCCTCTGAGGATTCCGTAGTTCATGTCACATTGAGAGGACTGTAGCAAAATAAAGCAGATTTAATAAACTAACATGGTCAGGCATCACTCGTTACAAAATGTGGTCAGAGTATCATTATTCCTTATTTGAAGCATGTTACCTGGTCACCAGCCAAGAGTAAGGCCCCTTTCTTTTTACCATTAGTCATTATGACTGCAGGTGAAAACCATGTGGCGGAGCCCTTGCGCTCACCCGTCCAATCATGTGTCATCGGTGATTACTTCAAGGAAGGAAGAATATGAATGGGCCTAAGGCTTGATTTTTTTTATAGCGTTTTTTATTGTTTTGTACTCAATGATGCTATAGCTAAACATCAATGATTCTAATGCTAAGCTATAACTAAACATCAATGATTATAATGCTAAGCTATAGCTAAACATCCATGATGCTAATGCTAAACATCAATGATGCTAATGCTAAGCTATAGCTAAACATCAACGATGCTATGTTAAACTATAGCTAAACATCAATTATGCTAATGCTAAACTATAGCTAATCATCAATGATGCTAATGCTAAGCTATAGCTAAACATCAATTATGCTAATGCTAAGCTATAGCTAAACAAACCCTTGTGTTGTGATACTGTACTTCAGGTTCATTATCAGGGCGTGTTGGTTTAACACTACAGTAATACTGTACCTCAGGTTCATGGATTGGATCCCAGAGGTGCCATCTGACATACGCTGGCTGTATGGTTTAGCAGCTGACATGTCCAGGCAGGCATGGAATGGGGGAGCTCAAGAAATCAACAGGTGTGTTTCCCCAAATGATATATGTTGTTTTAATAGGCTACATGCCTTTTGTTCTTCAATTAAGAATTGAATCAGTCAAGTAAGACTATGTCATATACAAAAACATGTCATTCCTTTTCAATGATTTGATTCTTATAACATAAGCAAAGTACCTTGTTTTCTGAGAAAACAACAACAACAACGGAATGTTTCTATCTGTTTGTGTAATTAGTTGACTCCTGTATCTGCGATTCGTAACAGTGCAGACAGAGTACTGTATATGGTCAATTGAAAAGTTACTGTGGTAAATGTTCAGTCAATGCAAATGTCTGGTATCTACTCAGTGTGTGTGTGTGTGTCTTCTACAGTGAGCCAACAGAAGTCCTCAAAATGCCACGGTTAAAGAAGTGTCAACAAAACAAAACATCAACGCACCAAGAACCTTAAGAGGAATCACTTCGAGTAAAACCGTGCAACAATACCGATCTGTTAAACTGCACACCCATGGAGGACGTTTGTTTTGATCAATCTACATAACACTGAAAAGACAACAGAATTTTCTTACAATTATTTTATTAACAAGCATGTGAAAAATGGAGGGACAATTCTAGGTAGTAATGCTCTTTGTAAATGTATTTACCATAAGTAAACATAATATTGATGATCAGCACAAGAACACAATGAAAGAGCTGATCTCCTCTCTGAGCCAAGGCCGGGATACATTCCATTAAGCCTTATAACGCGATTGACATTTAAAGATCATTTCTGATGTGCAGCGTTTACCGTGAATGTGGTCTCCCTAAAAGCGGTATCATTGCCTTTAAAAGATGCATACCAGAAAAGTTTCTTCCTTCTAGGGAGTTCTTTTATAGTTACCACTGCGTCTGCTTTTGCTTCCTTTTCTGGGTTGAGGTTACTTGTAGGTTACTTGTAGGTTACCTGTAGTTTACTGTAGCTTACCTGTAGGTTACCTGTAGGTTACCTGTTGGTTACCTGTAGTTTACTGTAGGTTACCTTTAGGTTACTGTAGTTTACCTGTAGGTTACCGTAGTTTACCTGTAGGTTACTGTAAGTTACCTGTAGTTTACTGTAGGTTACCTGTAGTTTACCTATATTTTACTCTAGTTTACCTGTAGGTTACCGTAGTTTACCTGTAGGTTACCTGTAGGTTACTGTAGGTTACCTGTAGTTTACCTGTATTTTACTCTAGTTTACCTGTAGGTTACCGTAGTTTACCTGTAGTTGACCTGTAGGTTGCCTGTAGGTTACTGTAGTTTACCTGTAGGTTACTGTAAAGCACTTTGCGACAGTTACCTTTTGTATCCTCTTCTGGGTCTAGGTTACCTGTAGGTTACTGTAAACAGATCACAGCAAATCTGTTTACGCGACCATTAAACTTTGATTTGAGCATATCTGTAGTTTTATTTTAACATTCTTTTTAGTTTAGTTGTATGATGTGTACATTACACACAAGCAAACAAACTACACTGAAGAAATTAAACAAGTAAATTAAACGTGTAAAGTGTTGGTCCCATGAGCTTAAATATAAAATCCCAGACATTTTCCAAACGCACAGAAAGCTTATTTCTCTCAAATTTTGTGCACAAATGTCTTTATATCCCTGTTAGTGACCTGACCGGTATGGCAAATCAAGAAGCTGATTAAACAGCATGATCATTACACAGTTGCACCTTGTGCAGTTTTGTCACACAACACAATGCCACAGATGTCTCAAGTTTTGTGGGAGTGTGCAATTGGCATGCTGACTGCAGGAATGTCCTCTTGTATAAAAGGCAGAGATTGTTTTAAGACACTTTGTAGAACTTATGAGGAGCCATTCAAATCCTGTGTGACTCTGTATTAACTTCTACCTGCAATTGCATAACTAAATATATTTTATATATACTCTGAAGTCATTGTCTGTGTCATTTTCTAAAGCTTAAGGTTTGTTTAAGAATAAGAGAATATCAGCACTGTGCAAATAATCCTCATGGTGATCATGGTGTTCAATAACAATGACATTCTGAGGGACTTGCTAAATTCAGTCCATCTGATTGACAGCGTACCTTGTAGCCCACATTGCAAGCAGTATATGGAAACATGATTTCCTTGAACTTGACAGACTGCACACATAATGTTGTTCTAGATCTGTGGTTAAAGGGTAACTTGTACTCTGACTGTTATGTGACAGGATGTGTTCTAGATCTTTGGTTAAGGGGTAACTTCCTGACAAATTCCTGACAAGCATCTTGATTAAATCTGTCAGTAGTGGTATTAGATTACAAAGAGACAAGTGCTCCTGTAGCTCAGTTGGTAGCGCATGTTGCTTGCAACGCCAGGGTTGTGGGTTTGATTCCCACGGGGGGCCAGAATGAAAAATGTATGCACTCACTAACTGTAAGTCGCTCTGGATAAGAGTGTCTGCTAAAATGACTAAAAAAAATTTTATCTATGAGGGAATCACCAAGGAGGGTGATACAGTCTACATCAATGACATCTATACCCAGCTGCATGTGGTCGAACGCTCTGGAGGAGGGGCTTCAGACACCAGGGAGGAGCTGGTGTCACAAGACCTGGAGGACACGCCCCTGTCCTTCCGGAAACTGTTTGGCAGGGAAAGAGAAGAGGAAGTGCGTCCGATTGGGAGTGGGTGGGGAAGAGTGTCGCCACCCAGAAGTTTATACTGGATTGGGCGTAAGGGAAAGAAATTGGACTTCATCTTCCTTATCCCCTTTCACAAGCTGAACCGCTGTGAGGAGAAGAAGAGTGTCATGGACCTGCTCCATCTCCTCTTCCCCCACACCAAACCCCTGCAGAGAAGATTAGAGTTCTGATCATCCTAGACATTTTAATCATTTAGCAGACACTCTTATCCAGAGCAACTTACAGTTAGTGAGTGCATACATAATTTTTTTATTTTTCATACTGGCCCCCCGTGGGAATCTAACCCACAACCCTAGCGTTGCAAACGCCATGCTCTACCAACTGAGCTACATCCCTGCCGGCCATTCCCTCCCCTACCCTGGACGACGCTGGGCCAATTGTGCGCCGCCCCATGGGTCTCCCGGTCGCGGCCGGCTACGACAGAGCCTGGATTCGAACCAGGATCTCTAGTGGCACAGCTAGCACTGCGATGCAGTGCCTTAGACCACTGCGCCACTCGGGAGATAGACGGATTGGACCAGAGCAGACTTTCTCTATACGGATTGGACCAGAGCAGACTTTCTCTAGACGGATTGGACCAGAGCAGACTTTCTCTAGACAGATTGGACTAGAGCAGACTTTTTCTAGGCGGATTGGACCAGAGCAGACTTTCTCTAGACGGATTGGACTAGAGCAGACTTTTTCTAGGCGGATTGGACCAGAGCATGTAGACCGATAGACCGATAGACCGATACACTGATAGACCGATAGACCGATACACTGATAGACCGATAGACCGATACACTGATAGACCGATACACTGATAGACCGATAGACCGATACACTGATACACTGATACACCGATAGACTGATACACTGATAGACCGATACACCGATACACCGGTACACCGATAGAACGATAGACCGATACACTGATAGACCGATACACCGATAGACCGATACACTGATAGACCGATAGACCGATACACTGATAGACCGATAGACCGGTACACTGATAGACCGATACACCGATACACTGATAGACCGATAGACCGATACACTGATAGACCGATACACCGATACACGATAGACCGATACACTGATAGACCGATAGACCGATACACTGATAGACCGATACACTGATAGACCGATAGACACAGACACTGATAGACCGATACACTGATAGACCGATACACTGATAGACCGATAAACCGATAGACCGATACACTGATAGACCGATAAACCGATAGACTGATAGACCGATAGACCGATACACTGATAGACCGATACACTGATAGACCGATAAACCGATACACTGATAGACCGATAAACCGATAGACCGATACACTGATAGACCGATAAACCAATGGAGTAATAATACAGTAATAAACAGTAATAATACAGTAACTTACTGCAGAGGAAACTGGGGAAGAGAGAGGAGGAAGAGCAAGAAGGAGAGAAAAAAGGGATGATGAGAGGCTGCCGAGAATCCTACCAACCTGACGGAGATGTACATTCGCTTCTTCCTAGCTCTCATTGGCCAGACCACTGAGACTATGCCCCACCCCCATACAGGAAGTGTTGACAGAAGAGTAAGTAGCAAAACAGGAAGAGTAAGTGACCTTGTACTGGGCCCAGGAAGTGGTGACACTGCCAGCGTCCTGCTACGTGTGTGTGAGCTGGCGTGGTGGCAGCTAGAACGCGGCCAGCTGGTATTCAGGGAGGAGGAGCTAACTGAGGCCCGGCTGGTCAGCAGCGAGGTGGAGGAATTCTCTGGGGTTCTGCTGGGTGTCCGAGACAAGTTCCGCTTCGTCCACCTCAATCTGCAGGAGCTGCTAGCGCCAGTGTACGTTCACTACTCACACCGGTGCCGCGGACGAAACATACTGACCACGGTACCGATCACAGAGTGTCTGAGCTTTTTACACAGGTCAGTGCACACACACACACACACACATACACACACAAACAAACACACACACAGTCAATTGAAAAATACATAATATACGACATATGTACCAAACAAAGTCTACAACAGTTAAGAGGTATGTTGCAAGGATGGCCATTCTCTCCCTGTCAATTTACACTAGCCATCAGATTACCAGTCGAACCTCACTCAAACTTCAACTTTCCTACGTAGGTCAGATTACACATTCCACAAGACTGCCATCAAGCGGTCTCTACACAGCACCAGCGGACACCTGGACCTGTTCCTCCGCTTCCTACTGGGCCTCTCTCTCCAGCCCAACCTGGAGCTCTTGCAGGAACTGCTGCCAGATGAAGACTGGAGGGAAGACATGGATGAAGAGGTGGAGAGGACAGTGAGGTACTGTACATCCAGCAGCGGGGAGAAAGGAGGCGTGCCGCAGCAGAGATGCGAGAACCTATTCATCTGCCTGAGCGAGCTGGGAGACGCGTTGTTAGCGGTGAAGCTGCTGAAATACCTGAACTCGGGTACAAACGCCGGTTTCCTGGTTAAAATGAAGATTGTACAAAAGACAAGTGTCTTCAGCAGGTGGGTCTTCAGATGGGTCTTCAGATGGGTCTTCAGACTAAAGTGACAACGAAGCAAACAAAAATATGTGTGCTTTGGCCGCAGTGGAAGGTGTCTTGCAACTCCCACATTTTTTAAAAACTCTGCAGACACCACAGCAGTGAAAATAGTTTCCAGATAGGTTCTGGTTTTGGATACATGCAAGTGAGGTATTTCTATTGGTAGTCTAGGCTATTTGCGTTACTTCTGTGCATGGTTAGCCAACTACAGTATCTTGCATATAATTTGTTGAGTGGTGCTGGCAAGCTAATAAGTTATCTAGCAAGCTAGCTGCTACAGTAGCTAGCCAGTAGCTATCTGTACACGTTATAAACATAATTAGCTAGCTTGCTAGCCTCACTGTCGTCATTTCTGGTAAACAATCTTCTCCCTTTGTTTCTCCACTTCACACTGATAACTGGTGTGTACCGCCGATACCACCACCCATTTTTCTGGAGTGTAAAGATGTGCTTTTGCTTTGAAAGTGCGATAAGTATAAATCCCGTGAAGCACCTTTTACTTTTTTCTGAGACCTGCTGAAAGACACTTGTCTTTAATTTACTACCATAAATCCTTTAATTTGTTTGGTAATTAATACTACTGTGGCTGCGTTTCAGATAAACAAAATAAATCATTCACCGACTCAGCAAATCCATTTTAGAGGGCGTGTCTGAGCGTGACATTGTGACGACGCAGTGGGCGGAGTTAGAGCAGGCTCTGTTGACCTCTGATGACACCCTGGAGGAGTTTGACCTTAGGAAGTATATCCGCTCCCAGGCTGTGCTGCCCAGACTACTTCCTGTGGTCCAACACTCTAAATGGGTCCTGTAAGAACTCTCTCTCTCCCTTTACTTTACATTCCCTCTCCCTTGTCCTCTCTCTCCATTACTTTACATTCCCTCTCCCTTGTCCTCTCTCTCCCTTTACTTTACATTCCCTCTCCCTTGTCCTCTCTCTCCATTACTTTACATTCCCTCTCCCTTGTCCTCTCTCTCCATTACTTTACATTCTCTCTCCCTTGTCCTCTCTCTCCATTACTTTACATTCCCTCTCCCATGTCCTCTCTCTCCCTTTACTTTACATTCCCTCTCCCTTGTTCTCTCTCTCCATTACTTTACATTCCCTCTCCCTTGTCCTCTCTCTCCCTTTACTTTACATTCCCTCTCCCTTGTCCTCTCTCTCCATTACTTTACATTCCCTCTACCTTGTCCTCTCTCTCCATTACTTTACATTCCCTCTCCCTTGTCCTCTCTCTCCATTACTTTACATTCCCTCTCCCTTGTCCTCTCTCTCCCTTTACTTTACATTCCCTATCTCTGTCTTTCTCTCGCTCGCTCTATCCAATCTCTTCAGATTAAACATTTTATTTTTTTAACTCTAAAAGCACTGATATAATCTCTGAGGATTGGTGTTATTTTGTTAACTTTTTGTTTCTGCCCAAAATATTTCCTTCAGACTGAAAGACTGTAAACTGACAAAGCGGTTAAACATTTTATTTTTTAACTCTAAAAGCGCTGATATAATCTCTGAGGATTGGTGTTATTGAGGTTATTTTGTTACAACTTTTTTGTTTCTGCCCAAAATATTTCCTTCAGACTGAAAGGCTGTAAACTAACAAAGCGGTGCTGCAAATCTCTTGCCTTCAGATCTCAGCTCAAACACCTGATAGAGCTGGACTTGAGTGACAACAACCTGTAGGATTCAGGAGTGTGTGGTACCAGGCGGAGCGCAAGGAGGGCTAATGGCACGGTGTGGTACCTGGCGGAGCTCAAGGAGGGCTAACGGCACGGTGTGGTACCTGGCGGAGCTCAAGGAGGGCTAACGGCATGGTGTGGTACCTGGCAGAGCTCAAGGAGGGCTAACGGCATGGTGTGGTACCTGGCGGAGCTCAAGGAGGGCTAACGGCACGGTGTGGTACCAGACGGAGCGCAAGGAGGGCTAACGGCACGGTGTGGTACCTGGCGGAGCGCAAGGAGGGCTAAGTGAGTCAGACTCAGTGGGAGAGAGAGACGAGGAGCTGGGGGGCCTATAACATACATGCCTATAACACTGCCTATAACGTACATGCACAATTCCTAAGCATCAGTGACACATACATCTACATGCAATGATTAAATCCGATCACATTGTGGACAAAATGTTGCATGGCTACCCAGACTCCATGCACCGGCCAGACGGATGTCAGTTTCTTCTCTGTCTGCATCTGAGTACATGTACATCCCCAATCTTTCATGGAACGCATTAACAAAAAATGTAATGGCTTATTTGCTCGAATAGAAGTTTGGTAATGATTAGGTTGTTACGAGTGTACTGATATAGTAGGACACGTGACATCCTGGCAACTTTGAGAAAAAGCACTTTATATCAAAGTTGTGCCTGGTCTTCACTAGTTACCACAGCCACAAAGTCATAAACCCCGCCTATTTCTACAATGTATTTTCTTAAAATGAGATTTTAAACCTAACCTTAACCACACTGCTAACCTTATGCCTAACCTTAAACACACTGCTAACCTTATGCTTAACCTTAAATTAAGACCAAAAAGCAAATGTTTATCTTCATGAATTTTTACGATATGGCCAATTTTGACTTTGTGGCTAACTAGTGGAAACCGTTGTGCCTGTTCACACACGTATCTGCCCTCTCATTGGCTAGAATGGTCCCAACTGATCTTGCCTCCTCCTGACTGCCTTCCATTTTCAAATACATTTCGGCCACTAGTGTCTGATCAATACAATTGATAATCTGTGGTAAATTAATCATTGGCTTTAATACTCTGATTGGTCCAATCGCTGATGACTTAGTTTTGTACAATACCCCTCAGGCCCCTCGTCACCACAAACGACTTCAACGATGGCAATCTCAGACTAAAGTATGTGGAGAACATAGAGCAGCGGAAGAATTTCGTGTTGTCGTCGTCAGCCTAGACAAAATGCAGCTTTCAAAGGCAATGTTACTGCTTTTATGGAGATTCAAGGTAAATGCTGCAGATGTCTAAACTGGAAATGTCCTTTAAAGCTCGAATCCTTAGTTGCTACATCACATTTTCTTTACTTATAAATTAATATATACCCATTGATTGTTGAAGACTATAACTTATATATGCTTGATGAGCTTAGTTCTGTCGTACCCCAGCAGAACCCAAAATATAAACTTGTTTGTTTTGTAAACATTTTACATTTTAGTCATTTAGCAGACACTCTTATCCAGAGCGACTTAGTGAGTGCATACATTTTCATACAGCGCAAATGTAAACACACAGCCTCAAAATATGGTTAAAACTATACGTAATATAATGGATGGTCAGTCCCTTGCATCAATAGCTCTGCCTATTCATCTGAGTAGACACATTCCTCTAGGCCCATCCCTCAGCTTCTTACCAGAACAGAGGTGTCGGCTTTATTGTTTCAATGAAGGATCCTAGCTTTAAATGTCAGCCGCGCTATAACTTGGTTTCTGATTGAATCCCAGCCTTAGTCTTTAACTAAGAGGATGAAGTGTTCATGTATGACCAATTCCATTCATACAAAATTGGCAAAATCACTTTTATTTAAATCCACATTGGTCACAAAAATAAAATATAAACCTTAAAAAAGTGAGGTAGCTTGTAGCTGCCACTGAACTATTTCAACCCTAATCCATCTCACGGTAGGAACCTTGTGACACGGGATGCTGCAATAGCTTCATGGTTACAAACTTGACCCACTGGTGTAGACTGTAATGCTAAAGTATTATAACTTCTGACATACTGTCACAGCTACGCATTCAAATAAAATGTAATATACCAGTTATTCTCACAGCGTGCATCCATACGTTTGCCCAGAGGGATCATGAGCAGTATCTCAGAAGTCAAAACTTGTGCAAAGAGTATATTGTAATGTACAATATGAAACATTTGTAAGAAAGAACAGGGTCGTGTTCAATTGGCACCAAACAGAAGAAAACTGATTGAAACCGGGAGGGACATCCTGGGCTTTTCCAATAAGAAATACAAAAAATGTCTTATCCGTTGCAAATACATTTAAAATGTTTTCCTAATTAAACACGACCCAGGGTTTACTCATTCAGGATGCAGACGGATGAAAAGTTTCTTGACGTGCTTTAAGGTCATCAGAACCCTTACAAACAAACTAAGAAGACCAAATCTTTCCAGAAAGTAAAACAAACAAAACAACTTCAAGTAAAATAGAAAAACCCCGTGAGGATAATTTAAAGCTAGAATCCTTCATTGAAACAATAACGTGTTTACCCTGCCTCTGTTTTGGTAAAAAGCTGAGGGATGGGCCTGAAGAAATGTATCCACTCAAATTCATAGACAGAGCTATGGATGCAAGGACTGACCATCCATGATATTAAAATTATAGTTTTAACCATGTTTTGAGTCTATACAGTGTTAGTTTAAAAACATTGGAGTAAAACAAGCTTATTTTGGGTTCTGGTGGGGTACGACAGTTTAACTAAGCTCCTGGGGCATTTATAAAGTTATATACTTTACTTTAAGAATCAATGGGTATAAATCATTAATTTATAAGTCCAAAAATGTATGTAGCAACTAAGGATTTTAGCTTTAATGAAGAAAATGTTCAGAAACATACTAAACATAACATACCTCATAAAGCAACAAGAGAACAGCACTTATCTTCAGTATTGTAAATCCACTATAAAAGGCTTGTGAAGACATTTCCAAAACATCCCTCCGTGGAATCACTTTTTGACCATGTTTAGTTTGTTCACATATCACTCAGTACCTGTTCTCCTCAAAAAAGGCACAGCATTTATCAAACTAGAATACTAGCTAATCCTAAATTTCACAATGCATGACTTCCAGTAGCATACTGTATATATGTGTTTTGCCACAGGTTAATTTGGGACTGACTGTTCAACCAGTGTGTAAAAGTCTGATTTAGGGCAATTTGTACTGTCAGAACAGTATCCTGCTTTGCATACACCTACTACACCAGCCTGTGGCCAAGTACAGTATGACAACAAAAGAACCAAAGGCATCAAGCATCATTGTCAAGTCCCTGATTTCACATATTTAAAAGACCGCCTTGAGGGCAATCACACATGGTATGACAAAACAGGATTAAAAAAAGCTAATATTCCACAAATCCTCAAAATTATCAATTTAGACAATTCCATCTATCAAGTAGTTAAACATGTATATCTCTAAATGGCTAATACAAAAAAAATGAAAAGGCTACAATTTGAGTCTTCAAACTGAGGTGCAGCCTCTTGTTGAAGGGGGGGGTTAAGGATGTGTGGGTTGAGGTCTGTGCACGTCCAGATAGGGCTCCCAACGAACCCTATCCCCTTCCTCATACATTGCCCACCCATGCCTGAGGCTCTTTAGAGCCACCAATGTCTGGAATCTGATCAGCAAAGGACTGCATCATCCACTGTCCGTCCGGGAGTTGTCCCTCTGTGGTGGTGGCGGCGGCGGCAGGAGGTTGGGAAGTGTCTGCCTTGTCGGCAGCGTCTGAAATGAAAATAAAATAAACACTGAGGTGAGGGGATTGGACCATGCTACCTTAGAGGCCATTGTTAGGAATAGGTAGGTGTTTTAGGCCATAGCTAAACCCTTCCACTACATATCATGCTTAGGGGGCAGCAGCAACCGGGCTAGGTGCTGATATGGGCAAGGCATGATAAGTTAGTGATTGTTCACAGGTGCGGGTGATTAGCAGGTGATTGCAGAGTGAGAGGTGGACTCAGGACGACTTTGTTTGAATCTTTCATTTTGGCCTTCTACTTGTTTTGTATACATCATTTGTTGTCACAATTGAGCTTCTATGACCTGCTTGGGCTGGCTGACTACGGTTCGCCCTGGACCCTGGTATTTATTGTTTATTTGTCAGGGACCATGTACAACATGTAATTGCACCAGAGTTAGCTGGATAGCTCATTTTCATCTGTAGTCTGGGTCTCCTAGGTACATTAGTCAACAGCAATCCTCATACTCTAATAGGCTTGGGCGATATACTGTATACCAGGGTATTTAGACATACTGACGGTATATTAATTACTCATTAATATAAGGTTGTGGCCCAGTTAGTTAGCTCGGAACCCTAGACATAGCGAGAGTCAAAATATTCTATACGCTAGTTGGTTTCGAAACACTATTCAGTCTCGTTTATTTTGGCCATCTGCAATGTGATCGTGTATAGTAATACTATCCCTGCATTCCACATCAACCCCTAGCCCAGGGTTCTTCAATTCCGGTCCTGGAGGGCCGAGACACCTCTGTTTTTCATCCTCTCCTTCTAATCAGGGGCTAATTCAGACCTGGGACACCAGGTGAGTGCAAATAACTACCAGGTAGAAATAAAAAACAGAAGTGTTTCGGCCCTCCAGGACCGGAATTGAAGAACCCTGCCCTAGCCACTCCTGTACATATTGGATAAGAATGCACAATATGGCACTTCGCACTTGCCTTCTGATAGGCTGTATAGAATATCAGCCATATTGCGTACACCTCTCCAACACAGATAGGTGTAAGTATCTACAACAGTGTCTAGGGAGGAGACATTCAGGGCACATACCTCATGGCATCTAGACTCATTTCAAGGTGAGGATGTTTAAATACTTTTGTAATTTGGGTTAACTACCGCTTTTAAGACTAGTGTCATGTGGCAGGGTTCTCCCCAAAGAATGGAACAGAAGCATTACTTTATACTTTCATATCAGGCCATTTGTTTTGCTGAGTTAAAAGAGGGTCAGTGCCCCCCTCTGGTCCTCGTACTCAGCATGGGTGTGTATCAAGAATGGTGACCTTGTTAAAAGATCCTGGGGAGAACTCTGCTGTGGGGAGTCCATACCGTTGAACTAGTTACTGCTTATCCTAGTTCTATGGTGCATCCAGCCATCTCTGTGCTGACCTGTGTTTTCAGCCGACGAGAAGTTACAGTGCCCGTTGCCGTTGCTCTGGCACTCCTCAGGCCCTGGCCCACCCTCGCCATACGCTCCGCCGAAGGCCGCCTCGTAGCCCGGGTCGTACGCCTCCTCTTTGATCGCCATCCTCTTGGCGTCCTCTGTAGGGTGGAGAAAACACAGAATTAAATGTATTTCTATGGAACAAACAAACTGTTACCATGTAAACTGTTACAATGTACACTGTTACCATGTAAACGGTTACCATGTATCTGGTGAACAAGACTGTTCTCATACAGCTCATTCAGATGAACAACAAGGTCATGAGACAGGGCAGAACTGTGATGGCTTTTAATTTCATTTCCAAATGTAATGTCATTGTACCGTTTCATAATAATGTACATGTTATGTTAATGATGTACTTTATGTAAATGATTTGGAATACTCGTTCTAGCACTCTGCAGCACGTTCTCTTACCTTTGGCCAGTCCCAGGTCAAAGGTATACTCTAACTCCTGAATGTCGTCCTTTCTGGCCACGCCCCTGAGCTGGTCCCTCAACTCCCTCAGCTTGATGTAGAAGTGCACTTTGTCCTGGGCACGGGGAAACTGGGCACAGCGGGCACTGGACGACGGCATCAGATACAACGCCTGTAGGGGAGAGGGCAGGGTTATACTGTGTCATTTCTAAGGAATTGTTTTTAAAATAGTCATACTATGGATCATTTAGCTATTTGATTTTGAATTTTAGGACCCCTTTAGGTAGGTATATATATAATTGTTTTTTTTTTTTGATTGAATTTGGCCTTTACTACTATAGTTTAGAGAAAGGCATTGAATAATACATTCATTAATGGTAAAAAAGACAGTCAAAAAATAAATAATAAGAAACAAGGTTTTGAAGTGTTTGTCCTATATCTATATAAGAAAGCTCAGGAAATATTTTTGTTTTTACACATATTTAACCTTTTTTGTTGGGTAGGCACAAAACTACCGGTTACCTTCAGACAAGTCCCATGACACTTGTGGGGGTCATAGAGCAAAACGGAGAACACCATCGTGTTCGTGAGAGTCTCGCCTTTAATTGATTGTAGGTCAAACCGTTCGGACGCTCATGAGAAAATTGACGTTCGTGAGAACAGATTTATGGGATGTCTCACGGTCTGACAAACACCGCTCTAGCTCTGCCACCTTTCACCGCAGATGCAGAAGTGAGACATCGGCGGATGTGGTGGATTGAGACGCATCCAAAGCAAAAAAAACAGATATCTAGTTTAAACTGACTGATTTAGATGGGGATTGTTTTATTATGTTGCTATGACGCACCTGTGCATCAATCAACTCTAAGGGGTTAATATCGCCAGGCCCACCCAATCAGATTGAGCAAAAAAATATAACGATATTATGCTCTACGTGTCAGTGTCTTTTTACCTAAACATGCACCATCAGATAGAATTCATAGCAAGCAGTGCACTGGAATGACATTCATTCACTTTCATGGGATGGGTGGCCAAAAATAACTAACTGAAAGCCACACCCCCAATAAGCCACGAACATGACATCATTGAGGCATACTGTATGTCACTGTGCTTCTATGGCTATATGCACCTTGCCAAAGCCTATTTCATTTGTTCATTTAGCAAACAAGACAGCTTATAATCCAGTGCCTTTATCACAGTCAACACACCTTTATTTTAGCTTTAAAAATGCTAAATTGTCTCTCAGCATCATGGCAAGATGTGTAGAATAGCATGATGAGCTATAAAACTGCACATGTTCCTCTCTGACCCATGGAAAAATTTGTAGAATTGCAAGAAGTTAGCGCCACTCCCCCAATGAGTTTCTGGCTACGCTACTGGTTAATATTGACTATATTTAGGAGATTTTTGTTAGATTTGAATGTTTAGTCACAGGGTGACTTTTTGACCAGTTATTGTGGAAAATATTTATCCAGGAAGTACATTCTCTTTCAACACTTCATTTCTTTATCATCCATTCATCCTACAATACAGTATCTGGAGCACCGCATCAGACTACCAGGTAACAGAGCACTGCATCAGACTACCAGGTAACAGAGCACTGCATCAGACTACCAGGTAACAGAGCACCACATAAATCTACCAGGTAACAGAGCACCGCATCAATCTACCAGGTAACAGAGCACCGCATCAGACTACCAGGTAACAGAGCATCGCATCAGACTACCAGGTAACAGAGCACTGCATCAGACTACCAGGTAACAGAGCACCGCATCAATCTACCAGGTAACAGAGCATCGCATCAGACTACCAGGTAACAGAGCACTGCATCAGACTACCAGGTAACAGAGCACCACATAAATCTACCAGGTAACAGAGCACCGCATCAATCTACCAGGTAACAGAGCACCGCATCAGACTACCAGGTAACAGAGCATCGCATCAGACTACCAGGTAACAGAGCACTGCATCAGACTACCAGGTAACAGAGCACCGCATCAATCTACCAGGTAACAGAGCATCGCATCAGACTACCAGGTAACAGAGCACCACATCAATCTACCAGGTAACAGAGCACCACATCAATCTACCAGGTAACAGAGCACCACATCAATCTACCAGGTAACAGAGCACCGCATCAGACTACCAGGTAACAGAGCACTGCATCAGACTAACAGGAAGCAGAGCACCACATCAATCTACCAGGTAACAGAGCACCACATCAATCTACCAGGTAACAGAGCACCGCATCAATCTACCAGGTAACAGAGCACCACATCAATCTACCAGGTAACAGAGCACCGCATCAGACTACCAGGTAACAGAGCACTGCATCAGACTAACAGGAAGCAGAGCCCTTACCACTTCACAGTCCGGTATCTTGTGTGGCTGCAGACCAAAGTCAAGTTTCTTGGGCTTTTTTCCAAACATCTCTCTGCAGAACATTTCATAGATACCTGAAAATAAACATCATTTCAATGGTTAATATGGAATTCCAATGGAAAGTTCTTGTAACTGGCATTGTCTCCTCTCTAACAGGGTTCTGTGGCTACTTACATTTTCCATTGAAAACAGCTATGAGAGGCTTGTAGGTCTTCAGCTTTTCGACAAGAATTAAGGCGCCCTCACGTAGCTCTTTGCTGTGAAGAAACACAAGATGCGAGTCAAACATTGTATTCCAGCGATATGTGAATCCAGCTTGCTGTGTGGCCACTGTTTGAGATTTACTTTGCATTATTTTCTTTCTTCCTAAGCTTACGTTGAGAGGTCTTTGCTTCCAGGCGTTGTCCTTGCCACCATGTTGGTGAAACCGATCTTATATTTTGCAGGCAGACTGGTGTCGCTCATGTGGTTGAGTTGCTCATCAGTGAATCCAGACAAGAATAGGCACTTCCCTGAAGAGGTTAAGTATTAATTCATTCGTCGTACCATTATTATTCTGAAATGTAGGTGAAAATTGTAATGCTCTGCAGTTAAGATGCCTTGAATTTAAAGTTTTGCCATTTCGGTTGATTCATAAACGGTGTCGAGGTAATGAAAGCGCTGACAAAAAAAATAGGAAGATGTTTTCAAAGTAAGAGTTCCTGACGGCTGTTCACATACGAACGCAAGACTAAATATCTACTAAAGCAACTTACAGAAATGGTTTCCAGGGCCAGGGAACCATCGTCCAACATAGGCTGCTACAAGACCTGGGTTGATTCCAATCTAGAACAGAGAGATTCACATCATAATACTGTGTTGTGTTCATTAGGGCAGTGTTTCCCAACCCTGCTCCTCCAGTACCCCCAACAGTACACAGTTTCATTGTAGCCCTTGAAAAACACACCTCACTGATGATTAGTTGAATCAGGTGTGCTTGTCCAGGGTAACAATAAAAATGTGTACTGTTGGGGGTACTCGAGGACCAGGGTTGGGAAACACTGCGTTAGGCCACGCAAACAGAAAATCGTTTTCCAGCTCCAAACAAATGAGCATTTCTTATTGGACAAATCGAGGTAGCTCTATTGTCTGTCTTACATCATTAATAATAACGTCTGGCATACAGTGGGAAAAAAAAGTATTTAGTCAGCCACCAATTGTGCAAGTTCTCCCACTTAAAAAGATGAGAGAAGCCTGTAATTTTCATCATAGGTACACGTCAACTATGACAGACACAATGAGAGAAAAAAAATCCAGAAAATCACATTGTAGGATTTTTAATGAATTTATTTCCAAATTATGGTGGAAAATAAGTATTTGGTCAATAACAAAAGTTTCTCAATACTTTGTTATATACCCTTTGTTGGCAATGACACAGGTCAAACGTTTTCTGTAAGTCTTCACAAGGTTTTCACACACTGTTGCTGGTATTTTGGCCCATTCCTCCATGCAGATCTCCTCTAGAGCAGTGATGTTTTGGGGCTGTCGCTGGGCAACACGGACTTTCAACTCCCTCCAAAGATTTTCTATGGGGTTGAGATCTGGAGACTGGCTAGGCCACTCCAGGACCTTGAAAAGCTTCTTACGAAGCCACTCCTTCGTTGCCCAGGCGGTGTGTTTGGGATTATTGTCATGCTGAAAGACCCAGCCATGTTTCATCTTCAATGCCCTTGCTGATGGAAGGAGGTTTTCACTCAAAATCTCACGATACATGGCCCCATTCATTCTTTCCTTTACACGGATCAGTCGTCCTGGTCCCTTTGCAGAAAAACAGCCCCAAAGCATGATGTTTCCACCCCCCATGCTTCACAGTAGGTATGGTGTTCTTTGGATGCAACTCAGCATTCTTTGTCCTCCAAACACGACGAGTTGAGTTTTTACCAAAAATTTCTATTTTGGTTTCATTTGACCATATGACATTCTCCCAATCCTCTTCTGGATCATCCAAATGCACTCTAGCAAACTTCAGACGGGCCTGGACATGTACTGGCTTAAGCAGGGGGACACGTCTGGCACTGCAGGATTTGAGTCCCTGGTGGCGTAGTGTGTTACTGATGGTAGGCTTTGTTACTTTGGTCCCAGCTCTCTGCAGGTCATTCACTAGGTCCCCCCGTGTGGTTCTGGGATTTTTGCTCACCGTTCTTGTGATCATTTTGACCCCACGGGGTGAGATCTTGCGTGGAGCCCCAGATCGAGGGAGATTATCAGTGGTCTTGTATGTCTTCCATTTCCTAATAATTGCTCCCACAGTTGATTTCTTCAAACCAAGCTGCTTACCTATTGCAGATGCAGTCTTCCCAGCCTGGTGCAGGTCTACAATTTTGTTTCTGGTGTCCTTTGACAGCTCTTTGGTCTTGGCCATAGTGGAGTTTGGAGTGTGACTGTTTGAGGTTGTGGACAGGTGTCTTTTATACTGATAACAAGTTCAAACAGGTGCCATTAATACAGGTAACGAGTGGAGGACAGAGGAGCCTCTTAAAGAAGAAGTTACAGGTCTGTGAGAGCCAGAAATCTTGCTTGTTTGTAGGTGACCCAATACTTATTTTCCATCATAATTTGCAAATAAATGCATTAAAAATCCTACAATGTGATTTTCTGGATTTTTTTCTCTCAATTTGTCTGTCATAGTTGACGTGTACCTATGATGAAAATTACAGGCCTCCCTCATCTTTTTAAGTGGGAGAACTTGCACAATTGGTGGCTGACTAAATACTTTTTTTCCCCACTGTAAAAGCGACAAACAGGTAGAACTCACAATAACATAGTCCAGCTTGTAGTCAAGGATGTCAGTCAGAGTTCTGCTCATGACCTCATCCTCCGTCATGCCCTTGAAGCGGTCCCGTTTCTTCCTGACCTTCTGGACGGTCTCGTCCATCTTCTCCTGCGTGCCGTCTGCCTCTTGACCCACCTTGCCTTTCTTGGGCTTGGGGCCCGGTTTGGCCTTGGGTTCTTTGGGTGCCTTGGGTTCCTTCGGTTGTGCCGTTCTCCCTCGCTTTTTCGCTGGAGCTGAAAGAGGGAGAGAGATCTTCCAATCACCTTGCTGTTAACCTTCACACCAATGTTAATCCATTGGGAAATGCATCAAGAACACTTCTCCCACAAATGAATCAACTTTAAATCCATCGGGCCAGCAATACATTGAGGATCCTGTCCTTATTGTTATTGAATACAGCTCTCTGTGGGAATGAAGAAGCAGGGTACCTTTCGCTAAGTTGGCAGGTTCTTGCTGAGCCGTGAGCTCATGATTGACAGCCATATGTGCCATGACCCTCTCCTCTCTTGGTCCCTCTGTGTAGTGAGGGTGATGATTGACAGCCATATGTGCCATGACCCTCTCATCTCTTGGTTCCTCTGTGTAGTGAGGGTGATGATTGACAGCCATATGTGCCATGACCCTCTCCTCTCTTGGTTCCTCTGTGTGGTGATGGTTGATGCCCGGATACTGCCCCTGCAGAGCCTGAAGCTGTTGAGCAGACTGAATCCTGTAAAAGGAAGACACAAGAAAAGGACCCCCAGTGTTAATTCTATAGCCAAAATATATTGTAGTGAGACCCCAGTGTTAATTATATAGCCATAATATATTGTAGTGAGACCCCAGTGTTTATTCTATAGCCAAAATATATTGTAGTGAGACCCCAGTGTTAATTATATAGCCAATATATATATTGTAGTGAGACCCCAGTGTTAACTCTATAGCCAAAATATATTGTAGTGAGACCCCAGTGTTAATTATATAGCCATAATATATTGTAGTGAGACCCCAGTGTTTATTCTATAGCCAATATATATATTGTAGTGAGACCCCAGTGTTAATTCTATAGCCAAAATATATTGTATTGAGACCAATGTATTCATTCTATAGCCAGAATATATTGTAGTGAGACCCCAGCGTTTATTCTATAGCCAATATATATTGTAGTGAGACCCCAGTGTTAATTCTATAGCCAAAATATATTGCAGTGAGACCCCAGCGTTTATTCTATAGCCAATATATATTGTAGTGAGACCCCAGTGTTCATTCTATAGCCAGAATATATTGTAGTGAGACCCCAGTGTTAATTCTATAGCCAATATATATATTGTAGTGAGACCCCAGTGTTCATTCTATAGCCAGAATATATTGTAGTGAGACCCCAGTGTTAATTCTATAGCCAATATATATATTGTAGTGAGACCCCAGTGTTAATTCTATAGCCAAAATATATTGTATTGAGACCAATGTATTCATTCTATAGCCAGAATATATTGTAGTGAGACCCCAGCGTTTATTCTATAGCCAATATATATTGTAGTGAGACCCCAGTGTTCATTCTATAGCCAGAATATATTGTAGTGAGACCCCAGTGTTAATTCTATAGCCAAAATATATTGTATTGAGACCAATGTATTCATTCTATAGCCAGAATATATTGTAGTGAGACCCCAGCGTTTATTCTATAGCCAATATATATTGTAGTGAGACCCCAGTGTTCATTCTATAGCCAGAATATATTGTAGTGAGACCCCAGTGTTAATTCTATAGCCAAAATATATTGTATTGAGACCAATGTATTCATTCTATAGCCAGAATATATTGTAGTGAGACCCCAGCGTTTATTCTATAGCCAATATATATTGTAGTGAGACCCCAGTGTTCATTCTATAGCCAGAATATATTGTAGTGAGACCCCAGTGTTAATTCTATAGCCAATATATATATTGTAGTGAGACCCCAGTGTTCATTCTATAGCCAGAATATATTGTAGTGAGACCCCAGTGTTAATTCTATAGCCAAAATATATTGTAGTGAGACCCCAGCGTTTATTCTATAGCCAATATATATTGTAGTGAGACCCCAGTGTTTATTCTATAGCCAATATATATTGTAGTGAGACCCCAGTGTTAACTCTATAGCCAAAATATATTGTAGTGAGACCCCAGTGTTAATTATATAGCCATAATATATTGTAGTGAGACCCCAGTGTTTATTCTATAGCCAATATATATATTGTAGTGAGACCCCAGTGTTAATTCTATAGCCAAAATATATTGTATTGAGACCAATGTATTCATTCTATAGCCAGAATATATTGTAGTGAGACCCCAGTGTTTATTCTATAGCCATAATATATTGTAGTGAGACCCCAGTGTTAATTCTATAGCCAAGATATATTGTAGTGAGACCCCAGTGTTAATTCTATAGCCAAAATAAATTGTAATGAGACACCAGCATTTATTCTATAGCCAATATATATATTGTAGTGGGACCCCAGTGTTAATTCGATAGCCAAAATATATTGTAGTGAGACCCCAGCGTTTATTCTATAGCCAATATATATTGTAGTGAGACCCCAGTGTTAACTCTATAGCCAAATTATATTGTAGTGAGACCCCAGTGGTAATTATATAGCCATAATATATTGTAGTGAGACCCCAGTGTTTATTCTATAGCCTATATATATATATATATATATATATATATTGTAGTGAGACCCCAGTGTTAATTATATAGCCAAAATATATTGTATTGAGACCCCAGTATTCATTCTATAGCCAGAATATATTTTAGTGAGACCCCAGTGTTCATTCTATAGCCATAATATATTGTAGTGAGACCCCAGTGTTAACTCTATAGCCAAAATATATTGTAGTGAGACCCCAGTGTTAATTATATAGCCATAATATATTGTAGTGAGACCCCAGTGTTTATTCTATAGCCAATATATATATTGTAGTGAGACCCCAGTGTTAATTCTATAGCCAAAATATATTGTATTAAGACCCCAGTATTCATTCTATAGCCAGAATATATTGTAGTGAGACCCCAGTGTTCATTCTATAGCCATAATATATTGTAGTGAGACCCCAGTGTTCATTCTATAGCCAAAATATATTGTAGTGAGACCCCAGTGTTAATTATATAGCCAAGATATTGTATTGAGACCCCAGTATTCATTCTATAGCCAGAATATATTGTAGTGAGACCCCAGTGTTCATTCTATAGCCATAATATATTGTAGTGAGACCCCAGTGTTCATTCTATAGCCAAAATATATTGTAGTGAGACCCCAGTGTTAATTCTATAGCCAAGATATATTGTAGTGAGACCCCAGTGTTAATTCTATAGCCAAAATATATTGTAATGAGACCCCAGCATTTATTCTATAGCCAATATATATATTGTAGTGAGACCCCAGTGTTAATTCTATAGCCAAAATATATTGTAGTGAGACCCCAGCGTTTATTCTATAGCCAATATATATTGTAGTGAGACCCCAGTGTTCATTCTATAGCCAGAATATATTGTAGTGAGACCCCAGTGTTAATTCTATAGCCAAAATATATTGTAGTGAGACCCCAGTGTTAACTCTGTAGCCAAAATATATTGTAGTGAGACCCTAGTGTTAATTATATAGCCATAATATATTGTAGTGAGACCCCAGCGTTTATTCTATAGCTAATATATATATATTGTAGTGAGACCCCAGTGTTAATTCTATAGCCAAAATATATTGTATTGAGACCCCAGTGTTAATTATATAGCCATAATATATTGTAGTGAGACCCCAGTGTTTATTCTATAGCCAATATATATATTGTAGTGAGACCCCAGTGTTAATTCTATAGCCAAAATATATTGTATTGAGACCAATGTATTCATTCTATAGCCAGAATATATTGTAGTGAGACCCCAGTGTTTATTCTATAGCCATAATATATTGTAGTGAGACCCCAGTGTTAATTCTATAGCCAAGATATATTGTAGTGAGACCCCAGTGTTAATTCTATAGCCAAAATATATTGTAATGAGACCCCAGCATTTATTCTATAGCCAATATATATATTGTAGTGGGACCCCAGTGTTAATTCTATAGCCAAAATATATTGTAGTGAGACCCCAGCGTTTATTCTATAGCCAATATATATTGTAGTGAGACCCCAGTGTTAACTCTATAGCCAAAATATATTGTAGTGAGACCCCAGTGTTAATTATATAGCCATAATATATTGTAGTGAGACCCCAGTGTTTATTCTATAGCCAATATATATTGTAGTGAGACCCCAGTGTTAATTCTATAGCCAAAATATATTGTATTGAGACCCCAGTATTCATTCTATAGCCAGAATATATTGTAGTGAGACCCCAGTGTTCATTCTATAGCCATAATATATTGTAGTGAGACCCCAGTGTTAACTCTATAGCCAAAATATATTGTAGTGAGACCCCAGTGTTAATTATATAGCCATAATATATTGTAGTGAGACCCCAGTGTTTATTCTATAGCCAATATATATATTGTAGTGAGACCCCAGTGTTTATTCTATAGCCAAAATATATTGTATTGAGACCCCAGTATTCATTCTATAGCCAGAATATATTGTAGTGAGACCCCAGTGTTCATTCTATAGCCATAATATATTGTAGTGAGACCCCAGTGTTCATTCTATAGCCAAGTTATATTGTAGTGAGACCCCAGTGTTAATTCTATAGCCAATATATATTGTAGTGAGACCCCAGTCTTAATTCTATAGCCAAAATATATTGTAGTGAGACCCCAGTGTTAATTCTATAGCCAATATATTTTGTAGTGAGACCCCAGTGTTAATTCTATAGCCAAAATATATTGTAGTGAGACCCCAGTGTTAATTCTATAGCCAATATATATTGTAGTGAGACCCCAGTGTTAATTCTATAGCCAAAATATATTGTAGTGAGACCCCAGCGTTTATTCTATAGCCTATATATATTGTAGTGAGACCCCAGTGTTCATTCTATATCCAGAATATATTGTAGTGAGACCCCAGTGTTCATTCTATAGCCAAAATATATTGTAGTGAGATCCCAGTGTTAATTCTATAGCCAAAATATATTGTAGTGAGACCCCAGTGTTAATTCTATAGCCAAAATATATTGTAGTGAGACCCCAGTGTTAATTCTATAGCCATAATATATTGTAGTGAGACCCCAGTGTTAATTCTATTGCCAAAATATATTGTAGTGAGACCCCAGTGTTAATTCTATAGCCATAATATATTGTAGTGAGACCCCAGTGTTCATTATATAGCCAAAATATATTGTAGTGAGACCCCAGTGTTAATTCTATAGCCAAAATATATTGTAGTGAGACCCCAGTGTTAATTCTATAGCCTAGATATATTGTAGTGAGACCCCAGTGTTCATTATATAGCCAAAATATATTGTAGTGAGACCCCAGTCTTAATTCTATAGCCAAATATTGTAGTGAGACCCCAGTGTTAATTCTATAGCCAATATATTTTGTAGTGAGACCCCAGTGTTAATAAATATTGTAGTGAGTCCTGTAAAACAAATACACCATGCCCTCAAGGACATTCAGAATCCCAGACTCCTCAAAGGTACCAGAAGGTCCAGAAAGGGCAGGCCTACCTCCACCATATTCATGAGGTAGTTTACAGTAGACACAGCTTCTACAGCATAGAAACAACCTCTGATATTCTCTATACCACCTGCATGTTGAAAGTCTCCTAGATTAGGCAGAACTGGAAAGGAAAGCCATTCTATATGTGACGTGTGTGTAAATATATATATACACACACATACATCTTTGATCATAACTGTCTGATAGTATCAATTGCACAATCAATTCTCACACAATCAGCTAGGCTTGCAAGTCAAAGACAGGTCGTTCTGTGGTCAACTCAATTCAAAGCATTTAGGTGATGCAGGTAGCAAAATCCATCAGATGCAATCAAAACAAAACATGCTGTTATTTCAGATTCATAACATTTTGCCATTTGCCAGGGGGAGGTCGTTCAAAATGTCCTGGGCTTCTTTTTGACGGGGTAAGAACTCACCACTGTTGAAGATATTCCGAGGGGACAGGCACTGATCCATACAGCTTTTCTTCCATCTTGGATTTACTTTGTTAGATAGATCAATATTCATGTTGATGAGACATTATTATTCTGATTTGGATATAGCACATCATTCTTGTAAATTGCCTGGCTTTGTAGAATTAGCAACAGAGTATCGGGGAGAAAACTCAAAAAGGATATTTGTCCTAGACTAGTAGAGGCACTTTGGTAGCTAACGTTAGCGGACAACCAGCGATGCTTTGTCAACAAAGTAAACAGCCAACACACAATCTACCTCCGACTTCGTCTATAGTATACTTTAAATCAACATCAATGTTAGCTAACCCACTGGATTTAGCGTATGAAAAGTAATTGTGGATAGTCAAGATAGCATAGCTATTCGCTGGCTAACGTTAGCTAGCTGTGTTAGCAAGCAAGCTAGCTATTCCGCTAATTAGCATGGATGAATGACTTGCTATCTTTGCTAGCTAGCAATGAGCTGGTTCGTTGTCCAATGAATACGAATCATATGTAATTAATAAAATGCATACATACCTCTTACAGATATGGTTGAATTAGTTTTTTCTTTCTTAGAAACGATTGTACTCAATCACTTTCGCGCTGGACTTGCTAGCATTGAAGCAACAAAGACATGACAGCAATGCAGTCAACTTTGACATGGGGAGATACCAACATGATAATGGGGGGAAAATAAAGTAAAACGTTCTTATCCTGCAATCCATAGTAAAGGTTTAGTGTATATATACCAAACGTTGTATTTAGATCAGAGATTTATGCAGATTACACATAAACTGCTATTTTTTTTGTTGCATAATTTACATATTTTCAAATCCAGCCCAAGCCTTTCACCCCCATTTTAACATTGGTTTGCTCTCCGGACATTTAAACTCGCGAGGTTGTTTTCCATTGGCTACAAGCTTCTGTGGCAAGTGTCAGTGCTATCCGGAATCCTTGGGACGTCCCTACCACAGACAGAAGGGGCTATAAATATCTAAAACCCCCTACCTTAACCATAACCATTTTAATGTAATCTTCAATGCGGGGTAGGGACGTCCCAAGGATCCCGCATAGCTAGGACCCTGTGGCAACTAGACAGGGGCAGAGATCTCAAAGATTATTTGTAACTGTGGAGATACAGTACTTTTGAGGAGATGGGAATAATATGGTCTGGCACAGTGGACGTGTCATAATACCCATAAAATCTAGCGGTAAAACCCGGTAATGGTTTCAATGTTTTTTTTCCCCCATTCATTTTTGCTTCTGGGATTGTTAAGGTCTGGGTTTCGTGTAGGCTTACCATGGCGTGACGTTTTGATAGCCATGCAATTCTCTCTCGGACAAGGTGAGTTCTCAATATATTCGCCTCAATTTACTCTCAAAAATTTAAAATGCTAATTAGCAACAGAGAAGAGACCTCAGCAGGACTACAAATTCCCCCAGGAAGCTCCTGCATATAATCTCTAGCCGACACTGTCAGCTACTGTTCACCAGCGCGCTATCAGAGACCTTTGTGCCTATGATGTACAATACAGGTATCTGTAGTTGAACATGAGTGACGTGTATTCAGACTGTTCTTCAGTAAACTGGAGAGACAGATCTCCGTTGTCCGGCTCATTAATATTGTAACAACATAACATGGTGTCAGAATAAACCGCGAAAAATAGAAGATGTCAGAACTCAAAGAGGTTAAACAAGAACAGAGCAAAGGCAGCTCGAGATGAACAAAAAAAAAGTAATATAAATTGCACAGAAAATGCCCAGCCTATGGTCAAGTGTGTAAATCCTGCCAAAAGAAGAATCACTTTGCCAAGATGTGCAAATCACAGAGCCAGCAGAGGAAAATGCATGTAGTTGAGCAGAGTGAGGCCAATGACAGTATGTTCCTACACACAGTTGATGTTGAGATGTCTGGAAAATTAAAACACATTGAAGCTGTCACTGCAGATATGGACAGTGACAAAGAGAATTGAACTGAGAAACTGAGAATAAACAACAAAGATGTAACATTCAAGCTTGACAGCGGTGCTGAGTGCGACTATTGTCTTCAAAGATCTTCAACTCAGTTGGACTGAGAGAGAAGTAGAAGAAGTCCACCTGCAAACTGCTTACATATTCCACCAGATGTCGCCATTGGGTCAGAAATCATTAACCAGTGTGTACAAAGGACAGAGACACAAGCTGGAGTTCCAGATTTTTGAAAGAGATGCTCCAGCAATTCTCGGGCGAATCACATGTCAAAAACTAGGCATGGTGAAGAGAACACATGATGTCACAGTCAAAGACATTGACATACTGAAAGACTTTGAGGATCTGTTTTCTGGTCTAGGGTTCATGCCAGGACAACATCATATACAGTTAGACCCTACAGTTGCACACAAACCGAGAAAGGTCCAGTTGCTCTCAAAGACAAGCTTGTTGAGGAACTACACAGAATGGACACATGGAAGTGATCACTAAGCAGACAGAACCGACAGACTGGGTTAGTAGTATGGTCACTGTGGTCAAACCTAACAAGATCCGGATATGTATAGATTTTTGATTTATTAGGATCCCCATTAGCCAACGCCAATGGCGACAGCTAGTCTTACTGTGGTCCGACATATAACAAAACATACATTACAGACAAAATACTTTACAATTTACCAACATAAAAAAAAAAGATCCACAGGACTTGAACAAAGCGATCAGACGGGCGCACTACCCACTGCTCACTGTTGAGGAAGTTGTATCCAGCATGGCAAAGGCTAAGATATTATCTGTACTTCCAAGATCTGTACCTTCAACACGCCCCTAGGTGCTAGTTCTGTTTCTATTGTTTTTTATTAGCATATTCATTATTTTACGTTACTAGTCCTGCATGTTGGAGCTCGAAGCCTAAGATTTCACTCTACCCTACAATCACACCTGCACATGTGACTATTAAACAATTTGAATCCGATTCCTGCGTTTACCCTTGGTTGTCTCATCTGCGTCTGAGGTGTTCCAGAGATCTGTGGCACAGATGATTGAAGTCCTGGATGGAGTTGTCAACGTCGATGATTTGTTGGTCTGGGGTGAAACTATGGAGGAACATGACCACAGACTGGTCAAGCTGCTACCGAGAGCACAATCTCAAACTAAACAGGAAGAAATGTAAAATCAGAAGGACAGAGATAAAGTACATTGGTCACATGCTAACGGCCAACGGTCTGAAACCAGATGAGGAGAAGGTGAGGGCCGTAGTGCAGATGCCTACGACCCGAAGACAAACGAGAAGAGATTCATGGGCATTCTACAGTATCTTGCCAAACTCATTCCCAACCTGTCTGAGGTTAGTGCTCCTCTCAGAAAGCTACTCAAGAGTGACACTGAATGGCATTGGGAACAAAAACAGAACAGTTGTGAGAAACTCAAAAGACGCTCCAACGCTGACGTTATATGACATGAATAAGCCCCTATTACTGTCACTAGATGCCAGTTCAGGATGCATAGGAGCAGTCATACTCCAAGATGGTAGACCTGTTGCATATGGTTCTCGATCACTCAGACTGTTGTTACGAACCCCATGGCTTTAAATGTCTAGGGTGGATGGACAAGAGACCCGTAACATAATTCATGCAAATTAGAAGCGTGACATGGAACAGTGAGAACAAAAACTACACGACAACCATAAACTACCGTCAAACATAAAAGGTTTATTTTTGAACACACGGTAAAGGTTTGGGAAAAAGGGCTGAGCAGGACCCAAGAAATGAAACAATAGTGTAAAAAAAAACTAAACTGATCTTGCCTGCCTCAAGAACTGCTAAGCTACTGCTAATCATACAAAAATACAGTGGGTGGTCCGCTCAGGTCTAACTAGTGTTTTTAGACAGTTTTCTTCCTACGGGTAATGTACGCCCAAGGGCAACTTGCTTAAATTCCCCTTTTCCCAGAAACACTAAGTTACCAAACAGAGTAACCAGCAAATGAGTGAGTACACAAAACACCACAGTATCCATACTCACATACGGAAAATAGTCTAACAAAGTTACCAAACAGAGTAACCAGCAAATGAGTGAGTACACAGGACTCCACAGTATCCATACTCACATACGGAAATAGTCTCTAACAACAAACACAACCGACCGGCTTTTAAACAATGGGATGTGTGATTGAAAAACCAGAAACAGGTGGTGCAATGCAGAGGAATGTCCACTGATTGGTCCACCTCAGCAATCAGCAGACACCCCAACGACCAGCAATCAGAAACATAAAGGACACCTGTGATTAGGGCAGAAGGAGAGGAAAAACACAAAAAGACACAGGATACCTGTATCTGTAACAACTGTCAAAGTAGATATGCACAGATGGAGAAGGAACTACTTGCCATAGTCTACGGATGCGAGAAGTTCCATCTGGACGTGTATGGCAGAGAGGTACAAGTTGAGAGTGATCACAAGCCCCTCGAGCATATTCAGGAAGCCGCTGCATCATGCTCCTTCAAGGCTGCAGAGGATGTTGCCCCGACTTCAAAGATGCAGTCTCACTGTCACCTACAAGCCAGGCAAAGAAATGCACATAGCAGATGCGTTGAGTAGAACCTACATCAACGAACAGAATGAAGATCTGCTGGGAGAGGAGTTGGAGGTACACTGGATAACACCTCAGCTGCCAATCTCAGAGGAGAAGCTACAAGCATTCAGGAAAGCAACAGCAGAAGATCCTGAAATGCAACTGCTGAGAGAAACAACGATGAGTTCAGTTCCCAAATAAATCCATCCATGCTGGACTTTCAAGGAGGAAATCCGCTACAAATCTGGACTGATGTCAAAAGCTCATTGTACCAAATCAACTGAGACAAGAAATGCTGAATAGAGTTCACGAATCACACCTGGGAATAGTCAAGAGCAAAGAAAGCGCAAAATACTTTCTACACACACACACACACACACACACACACACACACACACACACACACAGCCACATAGACACATACACTACCTTTGAAAAGTTTGGGGTCACTTAGAACTTTCCTTGTTTTTGAAAGAAAAGCAATTTTTTTGTCCATTTAAAATAACATCAAATTGATCAGAAATACAGTGTAGACATTGTTGACGTTGTAAACGGCTGATTTTTAATGGAATATCTACATAGGCGTACAGAGGCCCATTATCAGCAACCATCAGTCCTGTGTTCCAATGGCACGTTGTGTTTGCTAATCCAAGTTTATATTTTTAAAAGGCTAATTGATCATTAGAAAACCCTTTTGCAGCTGAAAACTGTTGTGCTGATTAAAGAAGCAATAAAACTGGCCTTCTTGAGACTAGTTGAGTATCTGGAGCATCAGCAATTGTGGGTTTGATTACAGGCTCAAAATGGCCAGAAACAAATAACTTTCTTCTGAAACTCATCAGTCTATTCTTGTTCTGAGAAATTAAGGCTATTCCATGCGAGAAATTGCCAAGAAACTGAAGATTTGGTACAACGCTGTGTACTACTCCCTTCACAGAACAGCGCAAATTGGCTCTAACCAGAATAGAAAGAGAAGTGGGAGGCCCCGGTGCACAACTGAGCAAGAGGACAAATACATTAGTGTCTAGAAACAGACGCCTCACAGGTCCTCAACTGGCAGCTTCATTAAATAGTACCCGCAAAACACCAGTCTCAACGTCAACAGTGAAGAGGCGACTCCGGGATGCTGACCTTCTAGGCAGTGTTGCAAAGAAAAAGTCCAGTGTCTGTGATCTTTTGCCCATCTTAATCTTTTATTTTTATTGGCCAGTCTGAGAGATGGCTTTTTCTTTGCAACTCTGCCTAGGTCAGCATCCCGAGGTGTCGTCACAGCCATGAAGTCTACAGTGAGGGAAAAAAGTATTTGATCCCCTGCTGATTTTGTACGTTTGCCCACTGACAAAGAAATGATCAGTCTATAATTTTAATGGTAGGTTTATTTGAACAGTGAGAGACAGAATAACAACAAAAAAATCCAGAACAACGCATGTCAAAAATGTTATAAATTGATTTGAATTTTAATGAGGGAAATAAGTATTTGACCCCTCTGCAAAACATGACTTAGTACTTGGTGGCAAAACCCTTGTTCGCAATCACGTTTCTTGTAGTTGGCCACCAGGTTTGCACACATCTCAGGAGGGATTTTGTCCCACTCCTCTTTGCAGATCTTCTCCAAGTCATTAAGGTTTTGAGGCTGACATTTGGCAACTCGAACCTTCAGCTCCCTCCACAGATTTTCTATGGGATTAAGGTCTGGAGACTGGCTAGGCCACTCCAGGACCTTAATGTGCTTCTTCTTGAGCCACTCCTTTGTTGCCTTGGCCGTGTGTTTTGGGTCATTGTCATGCTGGAATACCCATCCACGACCCATTTTCAATGCCCTGGCTAAGGGAAGGAGGTCCTCACCCAAGATTTGACGGTACATGGCCCCGTCCATCGTCCCTTTGATGCAGTGAAGTTGTTCTGTCCCCTTAGCAGAAAAACACTCCCAAAGCATAATGTTTCCACCTCCATGTTTGACGGTGGGGATGGTGTTCTTGGAGTCATAGGCAGCATTCCTCCTCCTCCAAACACGGCGAGTTGAGTTGATGCCAAAGAGCTCGATTTTGGTCTCATCTGACCACAACACTTTCACCCAGTTCTCCTCTGAATCATTCAGATGTTCATTGGCAAAAAATTAGCCCACCCAACTACCTCATCCCTATATTGTTATTTATTTTGCTCTTTTGCACCCCAGTATCTCTATTTGCACATAATCTCTTGCACATCTAGCATTCCAGTGTTAATACTATTGTAATTATTCTGCACTATAGCCTATTTATTGCCTTACCTCCATAACTTGCTACATTTGCACACACTGTATATATATTTTCTGTTGTATTTCTGACTTTATGTTTTTTACCCCATATGTAACTCTGTGTTGTTTTTATTGCACTACTTTGCTTTATCTTGGCCAGGTCGCAGTTGTAAATGAGAACCTGTTCTCAACTGGCTTACCTGGTTAAATAAAGGTGAAATAAAAAAAATTAAAAAACTTCAGACAGCCCTGTATATGTGCTTTCTTGAGCAGGGGGACCTTGCGGGCGCTGCAGGATTTCAGTCCTTCACGGCATAGTGTTTAACAAATTGTTTTCTTGGTGACTATGGTCCCAGCTGCCTTGAGGTCATTGACAAGATCCTCCCCTGTAGTTTTGGGCTGATTCCTCACCGTTCTTATGATCATTGCAACTCCACGAGGTGAGATCTTGCATGGAGCCCCAGGCCGAGGGAGATTGACAGTTCTTTTGTGTTTCTTCCATTTGCGAATAATCGCACCAACTGTTGTCACCTTCTCACCAAGCTGCTTGGCGATGGTCTTGTAGCCCATTCCAGCCTTGTGTAGGTCTACAATCTTGTCCCTGACATCCTTGGAGAGCTCTTTGGTCTTGGCCATGGTGGAGAGTTTGGAATCGGATTGATTGATTGCTTCTGTGGACAGGTGTCTTTTATACAGGTAACAAGCTGAGATTAGGAGCACTCCCTTTAAGAGTGTGCTCCTAATCTCAGCTCGTTACCTGTATAAAAGACACCTGGGAGCCAGAAATCTTTTTGATTGAGAGGGGGTCAAATACTTATTTCCCTCATTAAAATGCAAATAAATGTATAACATTTATGACATGTGTTTTTCTGGATTTTTTTGTTGTTATTCTGTCTCTCACTGTTCAAATAAACCTACCATTAAAATTATAGACTGATCATTTCTTTGTCAGTGGGCAAACGTACAAAATCCGCAGGGGATCAAATACTTTTTTCCCTCACTGTATGTCGACTTTGGTGTCTTTCAGATCTCATGGCATTTTTCAAGGATGAGCTTCAGAGCATTAAAAGGGGAGAATAACACTATAAGTCTGACTATGTGGAGAAGTGCAGCTATAGTGAGGGGAAACTTACTGGTTTGGTCAGGGCCAGCATGAGGGATAAAGTTTATCCTGTGTCGGTGAGTGTAGCTATTAAGTTAAGTTTGAGCATCTTAGCAATACAATGTGTTCTATACAGCTGTCCACATTCTACAAGGAAAGAGCCACTTAATCAATTATATAATCAGTAACCAGATTACCCTGGATACCAGACTTTGATTTGTGATAACTCAGTTCTAGAATGTTGTCATTGATGAGAATGAATCTACAAATCTATTGACATTCAGAATTGACTTTGTTTAGACATCCAGCCTGTATTGTAGTTTCATGACCAGAGACAAATCTTCAAAGGCACAGTATTTATTTATTTGGAGTGGTACATGCATTCACACAGTCATGATTTATAGGATTCTTTCCACTATATAATTGATATGTCAAGTGATAAAATCCCAAGTTATCAATTAAAGGTTTATGGAAAAACTGCACTTAAATATTCTACAGCTGTAATGTCATCAATCAAATCAAACTTTATTTATATAGCACATTTCTTACAACAAATGCATTTCAAGGTGTTCAGTCATTGGATGGGATGTTGTCTGTAAAGTGGGGCCCAGATAATGAAGAGGAGGACATCGAGGCATTCTAAATGACTACAGGGATGGATGTGCAGGAGTCAGGACTTTGGGTCAAGGGGTCTGGGATCCTGGGTGCCTCACTGGATGGTCTGGTGGACACCACAGCAGTGGTGGAGGGCAAGTGTCCCTATGATACAAGGGACCTTACCATTGAAGAGGCAGTGAAGTCGAAGGATTTCTATATCAAGGTGGGTGGTTCTTACAGCCTCTGTGAAGACCATCCTTACTGGCACCAGGTCCAAGGGCAGCTCCAGATCACTGGAAGGGACAACTGCTTCTTCGTTGTGTGGACCATCAAAGCCTCCATCACCATCCCCATCCAGTGTGACGACCTCTGACCTCTGGCAGACTCATATTGCTGGAATAGAGGAGTTTTTCAAGTACCACATGCTCCCAAAGTTGGCACTGCAACAGTGAACATCTGTAAATATCTTGTAAATAGTTTTTGCACAAATCAGTTTTTGTTCCTACCTTGAGGTTTTATTCCAATCCGTTTTTTTTGGGTGGTGGGGGTCACTGGTTTAGCGTTCTCATCGCGCCTCCTTTCAGTTCCTGTTTTCATACCCACAACACATACACACACACAAAAGGCTCCCAGAATAGGTTATATTACATTCAAGTTTTGCTTAAAGCAGCCAACTAAAGTAATGTAGTTCACTTTATCATGGGCACATTGGGAATTTATATCTGTGATGTTCAAATTGTTTCTTACCCTGTGTCTTACTCGCTGGAGGCCCCAGTCATCCCTGCCTGTACCAAAGTTCAATCACAAAGGCTAGTCTGATTGCATCTCCTCACAGTTTCATTCAGTAGTGCAACACAATACACATTGCATTTTATCATGGGCACAGTGGGAATTTATATCTGTGATGTTTAAATGATGTCTTACCCCCAGAGTGAAAGAGCAGATCTCCTTGCTGAGGGTGGCATTGATCATGCACTGCTTCTCGTGGGGTGAGCCTGATGTTCCGCATGTCACGCCTCATGTCTAAAACATGGGGAAAAGGGGACATGGAGTCAATTTCTATGTATCTACAAATTCAATGTTTTACACTATTGTGTCCTATTTGATAAGTTACTGACCTGTCCATCCACAGGCTCGATCTGCTGTATCCTTATGCCTCATTGTCTGTTCTTGTTTCCCAGTCAACAGTCTGGCTCTTCCTTTTCTGCCATGGTGGATGAGCTACCTTTTCTGGTAAATACAGGGCCATTTCTCTTTCCCACCGGAAAATGGCAGAGTGTTGTCACTGGGTTTCCGGTCCGCCCATCTGAAAGACACAAAAAAAAGTTACTTTTACTAGCTAGCTAAATTGAATATATTAAAATACCATAACCCACAGACTTGACTATAGTAACGGTAAAATAGACTGGGCTTTAGTCTATCTGCACATCTAAAATCCTACTATGTGGATGGGACATTTCTGCTGGGATGGAGGAATTATCTGGAATGCTCAACTAGATGATCAGGACAGTCTAGGGTACTATTTGCCCGAAGACGTGAAGTATTGCGATGAGCTCTACGACTGTACTTCTGATTCTAATTCTCAAGAGGAAAGTTAAAACCCTCAGCCGTGAGGTCACTGAGGAGGACCAACAGTCATAAGGGGGATCGTCTGAAAGGGACTGACATGCTGGGATGGAACATACGGATTTTGGGCACTGGCCAGCAGACCACGATTTCTACTAGCCGGGATAATATTCAGGTCCTAAATATGTGGCATTAGATGTTTGTAGAGGCAAATTTCACTGCTGTGTCGGGCTAGTTTGGCACATTTTCTACTAGCCGTTTTTATTTATTTTTATTTAACCTTTATTTAATCAGGGAGTCATACTGAGACCAAGGTCTCTTTTACAGATGAGCCCTGAATTGCAGAAATTACAGAAAATACACACATCAAAATATAAATACAAGCAGAAAGAAAAATCATGGTCATAAAAAACAAACACATTCATCAGTAATAAGGTCCTCAATCAGCTTTCTGAATTGCCCTAGAGGAAACAAAACATCACATTTTAGTCTCCCGAGTGGCGCAGTGGTCTAAGGCACTGCATCGCAGTGCTAGCTGTGCCACTAGAGATCCTGGTTCGAATCCAGGCTCTGTCGTAGCTGGCCGTGACCGGGAGACCCATGGGGCAGCGCACAATTGGCCCAGCGTTGTCCAGGGTAGGGGAGGGAATGGCCAGCAGGGATGTAGCTCAGTTGGTAGAGCATGGCGTTTGCAACGTCAGGGTTGTGGGTTCGATTCCCACAGGGGGCCAGTATGAAAAAATTATAATAATAACAAACAAATTTAACCCAACATTTTTTTAGAAATAAAAAGATTTCAAAAAGATAAAATAGTACTAAATAAAAAGGTCTGCACTCACTAACTGTAAGTCGCTCTGGATAAGAGCGTCTGCTAAATGACTAAAATGTAAATGTAAATGTAAGAACATTTTGAAGATAGTTCCACAAATAAGGTGCAAGAAAACTAAAAGCTGATTTACCTAACTCAGTAGAGACCAAGGAATTTCCAGAGTTAACCATCCCTGAGACCGGGTGTGGTAACTCGTATGTCTATAGTTTCATTTGTAACAGGGCTTTATAAATGAAAACATAGCAATGTATCAACCTACGTGACATCAAAGAGGGCCAACCAACTTTCTGGTAGAGAATTTAGTGATGAGTACTAAAATTGTCGCCCGTAATAAAGGTCAGTGTGCCATGATAAACTGCATCTTACAGCTTTAATGAAGTGGCAGCTGTGTTCATATAGATGATGTCGCCATAGTCTAGGACCGATAGGAACGTCGACTGAATAATCTGCTTTCTACTATTTAGCGAGAGGCAGGACCTATTTCTATAGAAGAAGCCAATTTTTATTCTCAGCTTCTTAACTAACTCCTCAATATGCTTTTTAAAAGACAGCTTTTCATCTTTCCAGATGCCCAGATATTTGTAAGCAGGGACACGATCAATATGGACACGATCCAAAGTACATATGCTTAAATCAGAGTTATTTTTATGCACTCTAGACAACAACATATACTTCGTTTTACCTGCATTCAATACTAATTTCAGGTCAATAAAGTTTTTCTGTAATACAATGAAGACAGACTGTAGTTCAGATAGAGCCTGGTCAACCCTGGGGGCAATAGCATACACAACAGTATCATCGGCATACAAGTGCAGCTTACAGTTTTTTTTACAGATAAGTCGATATTGTTAATGTAAACGGTAAAAAGTACAAGACCCAGAATCGACCCCTGCAGTACACCGTTCGTAATACCCAGGAAACCTGATTTAACACCATCAATAGATACACATTGAGTTCTATCTGTCAAGTGATTTTTTAACTAGTGAAATGCAGCCTGGTCTAGGCCAATTGAGGAAAGCCTCTGAATTAGCAGTAAATGATCAACAGTATTGAAAGCCTTTGACAGGTCAATGAAGAGGGCAGCACAATGTTGCCTTTTATCCATACAGTTAACCACATCATTTATAACTAGGGATGCAGCAGAGATAGTGCTATGGCCTGGTCTAAAACCAGACTGATGTACATTTAGAATACATTTCAAATATAAGAAAGATCTTAGCTGAGAATTATTCAAGGATTCTAATATTTTAGCTAGGCAAGAAAGTTTAGAAATAGGGTGATAATAATTTAGGTCACAAGGGTCACCACCTTTGTGAAGGGGGAGTACATGGGCCACCTTCCAAACCTTGGTTATAGTACCAGATATAATCGTCAGGTTAAGAATATAGGCAATCAGGGGGGCAGAGAGCTGCAGCAGAAATGGATCAAGCATATCAGCATTTTTACATCAATCTTAAGCAAGGCATCTAGCACATCACAGATAGTAAATTGTTGAAATGAAAACAAAGATTGACTAGAAGTTGACGGGTTAACCGTCGAGTCAGCTAGAGGCTGGCAGAGGGAAGAGCAGTCGATTGGCTGACCAGGGTCAATTAAACCACCGTTTCTCTCAAATAAAAAGCCTGCTGAGATAAAATGATGATTAAAAGCATCACTTATCCCCTTCTTCTCAGTTATGATGCCAGAGTCAGACAGAACTTGCTTAGGCAGGGAAGAAGAGGGATTTGTACACTTCAGTGCATTTACTGTTTTCCCAAATTTTGAAGGATCATCAGCAGAGTCAGAGATAGAGCTTAAAAATTAGCTTGATTTAGCTTTCTTAATCGAGATAGTACATCTGTTTCTCAGTTGTCTGAAGGATTGCCAGTCCACTACAGAGTCAGCTTTCCTTGCTTTGGCCCAGGCCTGATTTCTCATCTGAATTAGCTCAGAAGAAAACCAAGGATTAGATCTATCTTTGACTCTGAATTGTTTGAAAAGGGGCGTGTTTATCTGCCAGAGGAATAAATATGGAGCCAACTCAGGGTATTCCAGTTTAACCAGGTACAGGATCATAAGGGGAGAAGGAAAATAAACTGGGTGACCACCAGACCAGTAGCAGAATGGCAGATACTGTTGATGTTCCTACTGGAATACAGGAGATAGTGGCTAAATCAGAGTAGAACATGTCATGTAAAAACCCTTGAAACATTTAAAAAAGTTATCTTCTTAATTAAATGAGGATTAGTTCTTTGCCGCTTCGTATCTCTAATACATACAGTGGGGGAAAAAAGTATTTAGTCAGCCACCAATTGTGCAAGTTCTCCCACTTAAAAATATGAGAGAGGCCTGTAATTTTCATCATAGGTACACGTCAACTATGACAGACAAAATGAGAAAAAGAAATCCAGAAAATCACATTGTAGGATTTTTAATGAATTTATTTGCAAATTATGGTGGAAAATAAGTATTTGGTCAATAACAAAAGTTTCTCAATACTTTGTTATATACCCTTTGTTGGCAATGACACAGGTCAAACATTTTCTGTAAGTCTTCACAAGGTTTTCACACACTGTTGCTGGTATTTTGGCCCATTCCTCCATGCAGATCTCTTCTAGAGCAGTGATGTTTTGGGGCTGTCGCTGGGCAACACAGACTTTCAACTCCCTCCAAAGATTTTCTATGGGGTTGAGATCTGGAGACTGGCTAGGCCACTCCAGGACCTTGAAATGCTTCTTACGAAGCCACTCCTTCGTTGCCCGGGCGGTGTGTTTGGGATCATTGTCATGCTGAAAGACCCAGCCACGTTTCATCTTCAATGCCCTTGCTGATGGAAGGAGGTTTTCACTCAAAATCTCACGATACATGGTCCCATTCATTCTTTCCTTTACATGGATCAGTCGTCCTGGTCCCTTTGCAGAAAAACAGCCCCAAAGCATGATGTTTCCACCCCCATGCTTCACAGTAGGTATGGTGTTCTTTGCATGCAACTCAGCATTCTTTGTCCTCCAAACACGACCGAGTTGAGTTTTTACCAAAAAGTTCTATTTTGGTTTCATCTGACCATATGACATTCTCCCAATCCTCTTCTGGATCATCCAAATGCACTCTAGCAAACTTCAGACGGGCCTGGACATGTACTGGCTTAAGCAGGGGGGACACGTCTGGCACTGCAGGATTTTAGTCCCTGGCGGCGTAGTGTGTTACTGATGGTAGGCTTTGTTACTTTGGTCCCAGCTCTCTGCAGGTCATTCACTAGGTCCCCCCGTGTGGTTCTGGGATTTTTGCTCACCGTTCTTGTGATCATTTTGACCCCACGGGATGAGATCTTGCGTGGAGCCCCAGATCGAGGGAGATTACCAGTGGTCTTGTATGTCTTCCATTTCCTAATAATTGCTCCCACAGTTGATTTCTTCAAACCAAGCTGCTTACCTATTGCAGATTCAATCTTCCCAGCCTGGTGCAGGTCTACAATTTTGTTTCTGGTGTCCTTTGACAGCTCTTTGGTCTTGGCCATAGTGGAGTTTGGAGTGTGACTGTTTGAGGTTGTGGACAGGTGTATTTTATACTGATAACAAGTTCAAACGGGTGCCATTAATACAGGTAACGAGTGGAGGACAGAGGAGCCTCTTAAAGAAAAAGTTACAGGTCTGTGAGAGCCGGAAATCTTGCTTTTTTTTTTTTTTTTTTTTTTTTTTTCGGGGGATGGATCAGCTTAATATTGCAGATAGATTGTATCTTCTATCAATGTAATTGTCTGCATCACTTCCAATCCCCCATGTTTTTTTTTATTTTTTATATATATATTCCCCTTTATTACTTTTCAACCCCACCATCCTTTCCCTACTTGGAGTAAATTAGTGAACAACAACGCCCAGGCCTCTACTTCCGGTCTATACTTACTATCTACACCTTATGGACAGAGTTAATTTTACAATAATTCTATATCTATATCTATATATATATATATATATATATATATATATTTATTTATTTTTTTGCTCCTGAACTTCTTCTACTCTCAACCTCTCCGATCATTTTCATGATGTCCATCCGGTTTGCTTCTAAATGCCATATCTTTCTAACTGTGCTCTTTCCCAAAAGCTCCCAACATACAACCTATATACTTATTATGGACACAGTATGCTTACATTATTAGCTATCTTTGTTATTATTTGTTGTTATTTGTTATTAGTCCCATCCTTCAACTCTATTCAATACCTCCCATCTATCTCTTAACACCATCCATATAGGATTTCTATTTGCCATATATATTTCAACCATACTGTGATGTTTTACAAAAGTTCTGAACCTTTCTATTCTCATTGCTTCTACAGATTGTGAATTAAAAATAAACATTTTTGCTAAAAGTATTATTATATTATTGATTGATTGACTATGACTTTTCAGATCACCCAGTAATGCTATCTGCAAGGTTAGTTCCAGGTAAATATTGCAATCCTTTAGCCATTCCTGGACCTGTGTCCAAAAACAAGCTACAAATGGACAGAACCAAAACAAATGATCTAATGATTCTATCTCTTCACAGCAAAATCTGCAGAGCTGGGAAGATTGTATCCCCCATATAAATAACATTCTATTGGTAGCAAGAATTTTATATAATAATTTAAATTGAAAGATTCTAATTTTTGAATCCGGTGTCGTTTTGCGTGTCAGTTCATAAACACTATGCCATGGGATCGGTACGTCAAAGATCTCTTCCCAACTATTTTGCAATCTATATGGGACTGCTGTCAATCCTTTGGTCCTTAAGTGAAACTGATATACTTTTTTATTTATCACAGTTTTCCTTAACCAATTATGTTCTTTAATGCAAGGCCGACAGACAAGTTCCTTACTTTCTCCCCCTTCAACTTTCCTCTTCCACTTTTGCGGTAAGGCTGCAATTATTTGGTTGTAATTTTGGGTAGAGCAGACATTTCCATATGTTTTTGTTAGCTGCATGTGCGACATAACTCCACCAGTCCTACCGATGATATCATTTACGAAGATTATACCTTTTTTTAAACATTCTGTCAAAAATAAAGGTTTTTTGTCAATTAGTATATTTGAATTTAACCACAATATTTGTTGCATTATTTGTTCTGTCGTTTCTGGAGGATTAAATTGAAATTGCAACCAACTTTCTATGGCTTGTTTTAGAAATAGTGACATTTGGGAGATTATTTCCTTTTCAAATAACTGAAAGTGAGAGGTTGTAATCTGAATAAAGGGAAAAAGGCCTTTCTTGAACAGTGGGTGAGACAATCTTACTAATTTGCTTGAGAACCAGTTCGGATTTAAGTATAACTTTTGGATGACTGAAGATTTTAGTGATAGGTCTAATGCTTTAATATTTAATAATTTCTGTCCTCCGAATTCATATTCATTATATAAATATGCTCTTTTAATTTTGTCTGGCTTGCCGTTCCAAATAAAATTGAATATTTTTTTCTCATATAATTTAAAAAACTGTTTGCTAGGCGTAGGCAAGACCATAAGCAAATAGGTAAACTGGGATAATACTAAAGAGTTAATCAGGGTGATTTTTCCACAAATTGACAGGTATTTTCCTTTCCATGGTAGTAAGATCTTATCTATTTTTGCTAACTTTCTATTAAAATTTATTGAAGTGAGATCATTTATTTCCTTTGGGATATGTATTCGAGTATATCCACATCACCATCAGACCATTTTATTGGTAAACTACATGGTAATGTAAAAATTGTATTTTTAGTGATCCAATACGTAATATAGTACATTTGTCATAATTTGGTTTTAATCCAGAGAGGTTAGAAAATGTATCTAGATCCTCTATGAGGCTGTGGAGGGATTCTAGTTGTGGATCTAAAAGAAAACATGAATCATCTGCGTACAATGACACCTTTGTTTTTAAGCCCTGTATTTCTAATCCTCTGATATTATTATTGGATCTGATTTTAATAGCTAACATCTCGATGGCCACAATAAATAGATATGCCGATAGTGGACAACCTTGTTTCACTCCTCTTGACAGTTTGAAACTTTCTGAGAAATAGCCATTATTTACTATTTTACACCTAGGGTTACTATACATGATTTTGACCCATTTTATAAGAGATTCTCCAAAATTGAAATGCTCCAGGCATTTATATATAAATTCCAGTCGAACTTTATCAAATGCCTTTTCGAAGTCTGCTATGAATAGCAGGCCTGGTTTCCCATATTTTCCATAGTGTTCTATTGTTTCCAATACTTGCCTTATATTATCTCCAATGTATCTTCCATGTAAAAAACCTGTCTGATTAGAATGAATAATATCCGACAATACCTTTTTAATTCTATGCGCTATACATTTTGCTAGGATTTTTGCATCACAACACTGAAGTGTAAGGGGCCTCCAATTTTGTAAATGGACTGGATCTTTATATTTTCCACTTGTATCCTGTTTCAGTAATAATGAGATCAGACCTTCTTCTTGAGTGTCAGATAATCTACCATTTACATAGGAGTGGTTAAAACATGCTAATAACGGTCCTCTTAGTATATCAAAAAAGGTTTGGTATACCTCGATTGGTATGCCATCCAACCCTGGAGTTTTCCCGGACTTAAAGTCTTTAATTGCATCCAGAAGTTCCTCCTCTGTAATTTCACCTTCACATGAGTCTTTCTGTGTGGCTGTTAATTTGACATTATCAATAGGAAAAAATATCTACAATTAGCTTCAGTTAGAGGAGATGGAGGCGACTGAAAAGAAAACATATGCTTAAAATACTTTGTTTCTTCCTTCAAAATATCATTAGGTGAATTATGGGTGACTCCGTCAATTGTAACCAGTTTCATTAAGTTCTTTTTGGTAGCATTCCTATGTTGAAGATTAAAAAAGAATTTTGTGCATTTTTCCCCATATTCCATCCAGTTTGCTTTATTTTTATAATATATTACACTTGATCTTTCTTGAATAAGTTTTTCCATTTCTTTTTGTTTTTCCTCTAATTTATTCTGAGCCTCTATGTTACAGTTTTTATTGCCATCTATCTGTTCTGTTAGACTTTCTATTTCCTTTCTTAGTATAAACTCTTTTGACCTAAATTGCTTTTGTTTTCGAGATGAGTACTGAATTGCATGGCCTCTAAAGGCACATTTAAAGGTGTCCCATACAATAAGGGGATTCGCTGTACCTATGTTATGTTGGAAAAAGTCAGTTATAAATTCCTTTGTTCTAATTATAAATAAATTATCATCTAATAGGCTTTGATTAAATTTCCAATATCCTCGCCCACGTGGAAATTCAGTCAGAGTAATGTATATGCCTATTATATGATGGTCCGACCGCATTCTGTCCCCTATCAACACTTTTTAACTTTTGGTGCCAACGAGAATGAGATAAGAAAGAAGTCAAGACGACTAGCTTGATTCAGTCTCCGCCATGTATATCTCACTAGATCAGCATATTTAAGCCTCCATATATCTACTAGTTCTAATGTATCCATGACATTCACAATTTCCTTAAGAGCATGTGGGTGATTGTTTGTGGTGTGATTTCCTTTTCGGTCCATTGAGCTATTTAAAACAGTATTATAATCCCCCCACCATAATAATATTGTCTTGAGTTGCTTGCAGGCTTGATAATTTATTATATATATTGTCAAAGAATTGTGGATCATCATTATTTGGTCCGTAAAGGTTAATGAGCCATATCTGTTTATGGTCCAATACCATATTTAAAATAATCCATCTACCTTGCGTATCTATTTGGACAATTTGCACATTCGGATCGAAATTACTATTCATTAATATCATCACCCCTTTTGAATTTCTTTGCCCATGGGAGAAGTATATTTCCCCCATTCTTTTTTCCACGCTACTTCATCTCGAATTGTTGAATGAGTTTCCTGTATACAATAGATATTATATTCCTTCTCTTTGAGCCATGTAAATATTGTTCTTCTTTTGTTATTATCAGCTAAGCCATTACAATTATAACTGGCTATACTTATTTCACCATACACCATAATGAGATACAAGTTTCAAGTCTATTTATCATTATATATGTTTGTAAATTTACCAATAAAAATAGCGTAATGATTGAGTGTCCATATAGCTGTACCGTGATATTTGCATTGCTACGGAGTAACCCTTCAATTGTTCTCCACTAATTCCCCCCGCTAAAGCCCCTCCCCATCCCAAGTTGAGCCGTCATCCCAGTGATCAGCATCCCCCCCACGTCCCTCCGTATCCCTAAGGCCCCGAGAGGCCAGGACCCATCCATCGAAAACAGCACACAGTGCCACCCACAAAACAGAAGCAGGTTAACCGCCAAAAAGCATTTCCAATGCTTTCACCTCTATATATATATATCTATATAACTATTTTTTAATTTTTTTATTATGCATATCCTATTTTCCATCATTATCAATTAATATGCGTAATAATGTCGGCAGTTCACGCATAGGATTCTAACATATAACCAGGATTGCCATTGTATTACATTTAATTCATTGACAAGCAATTATTATCCTAGCAAATAATTCCCGCGGTCCATCCCATACCCCCCCAACATCCCCACCCCCCACAACAGATGCCAGACCAGCACACACGCACATACTCACATACTCCAACACACTCAACCCCCCTCCTCCACAATCCACCATAAAATCCGATACTCAACGGCTGTTATATCTTGAAATCTTGCTTGTTTGTAGGTGACCAAATACTTATTTTCCACCATAATTTGCAAATAAATTCATTAAAAATCCTACAATGTGATTTTCTGGAATTTTTTTCTCTCAATTTGTCTGTCATAGTTGACGTGTACCTATGATGAAAATTACAGGCCTCTCTCATCTTTTTAAGTGGGAGAACTTGTACAATTGGTGGCTGACTAAATACTTTTTTCCCCCACTGTACTATGGGACAATGATCACTGAGATCATATGCAAATACTCACTGTTGTGTCCGGCTAGTTTGGCACATTGTCTACTAGCCCAGTCTGAAAAGTACTAGCCTCGGGCTACCTTCATTTCCATCAAGTAATTTGATTAGTACAACAGATGCACTCGTGGACACACCTACTCATTCCAGGGTTTTTCTTTATTTGTACTATTTTCTACATTGTAGAATAATAGTGAAGACATCAAAACTATGAAATAACACATATGGAATCCTGTGCAAAGCTGTCATCAAGGCAAATGGTGGCTACTTTGAAGAATCTAAAATCTAAAATATATTTTGATTTGTTTAACACCTTTTTGGTTACTACATGATTCCATATGTGTTATTTCATAGTTCTGATGTCTTCACTATTATTCTACAATGTAAAAAATAGTAAAAATAAAGAAAAACCCTTGAATGAGTAGGTGGGTCCAAACTTTTGACTGGTAGTGTAAGTATTCAGACCCTTTGCTATGAGACTCGAAAATTGAGCTTAGGTGCATCCTGTTTCCAATTATCATTCTTGAGATGTTTCTACAACTTGATTGGAGTCCACATGTGGTCAATTCAATTGATTGGACATGATTTGGAAAGGCACACACCTGTCTATATAAGGTCCCAAAGTTGACAGTGCATGTCAGAGAAAAACCAAGCCATGACGTTGAAGGAATTGTCCGTAGAGCTCCGAGACAGGATTGTGTCGAGGCACAGATCTGGGGAAGGGTACCAAAAAATTTCTGCAGCATTAAAGATCCCCAAGAACACAGTGGCCTCCATCGTTCTTAAATTGGAACCACCAAGAGTCTTCCTAGAGCTGGCCGCCTGGCCAAACTGAGCAATCGGGGGAGAAGGGCCTTGGTCAGGGAGGTAACCAACAACTCTGCCTTTTGGCAAACTCCAAGCGGGCTGTCATGTGCCTATTACTGAGGAGTGGCTTCCGTCTGGCCACTCTGACAGAACCTTCCAGAAGGACAACCATCTCTGCAGCACTCCACCAGTCAGGCCTTTATGGTAGAGTGGCCAGACGGAAATGCATTTTGCAACGGAAACCGTTTACCATTTCAGAACCAAAACAGAAGCAAAACAAGAGTTTCTACTGAACAAATTCAGATAGGTCCCTCTCCGTTTTGTTTGCTTCCCCTTAAGAAACGTTTTGCAACAGAATCAGTGGAATGAATACACATCTAGTCTCCTGCGCCTGTGGCAGAGGCATCCATTCTACGGCCCGTGGGCCAATTGAAGCCCAGGAATAGTTTTGAAACGGCTTGCGACATTTATGAATTTATACAAAATGTGGCACTCAACGGTCCACGGTAGTGCTTTGAAACTATCTGACTAGGGGTGAAAAAACAGACTGCTGCAACCTGATTGGCTGAATGCGATATGCAACATCCAGAGACTAGCATTGGCCACTGTAGCAAGGTGGCGGAAAATGGTGTTTCATAAAGTACGCATATTTACCTTTTTTTCCTGCCTTTTTATTTTATTTAACCTTTATTTAACTAGGCAAGTCAGTCAAGAACAAATTATTATTCACAATGACGTCCTACACCGACCAAACCCGGACGACGCTGGGCCAATTGTGCGCTGCCCTATGGGACTCCCAATCACGGCCGGGTTGTGATACAGCCTGGAATCTAACCAGGGTGTCTGTAGTGACGCCTCAAACACTGAGATGCAGCGCCTTAGACCACTGCGCCACTCCGGAGCCTGCTTGCAATTAAATCGAGTTAAGGAGGAAAATCGACGCCTTTGCAGCCTGAATGGAGAATGGTTTATGTACGAACCGGTCAACTGGGTATAGGAGTGTATAGCCGACTGCATAGATCCCCTTTGGACGGTAAGGTAAAACAACTCAATATCGCCATCTGCCTTCGGGCTATGAAATATCTATGCAATTACAACAGTACTAACAACAATATTAATGTTATTACACTACAGTATTATGGCATATAACGACTTAACTTACCCATCTGTCTACCGTTTGTGCTTGTAGTTTGATATTGAAGATTTTTCTTTGTCCCAAACCCAACGTCATCAACACCATACAAGTCCAGCATCCATTCAGGCTTTTTAGGTTTGAATGGGATAATAAGGTACAGTATATTTTCTTTAGTATCAATATAAGTCCTCAATTACACCACAAAGTATTACATCAAAACAATACAATGGGAGTAACAGGGAACACTAATTCTTCCTCAGTAAGTGAATTGAAACACACTCATTAAACATGAGTAGGAATTTCGCCACTAGCATACACTTTATAGAATGGTTATTGACATTGTGTGGCCAGAAAGTATATAACACCTCAGGAAAGCTGACTTAGAACCTCCCACTGCCATCTAAACATTTTGGTCATGATAAGACAAGGCATGGTTATTTCTTTATAATGAAAGTGTGTGATTCAATTCTGGGTCCAGGGACATAGTCTCATGTGAAATTGTAAGATGTCCGTCTCAATTGTTTGGCAATTACTCTGCTGAAGATAGATCTATGGTTCAGAGGTAAAATGAAATGATACAACGCCATGATCATCAGTCATAAGGAGGAAACTGGGGCTACCTTCACGGGATCTGTTGAGCAACTTAAACTGTGTTCAAAAAGGCTAGGAGAAACCTGCTGGAATCGCTAGAAAGGTGGCTGTGAACCCAGGAGATGGAAACTAGGGTTGTGTTCATTAGGGCACACTGTAACAAAACGCTTAGCATTTCAGTTTCTCCCCATTTTTTCTATTTTCTTTAAAGCTTTCCACAGTCTAATTAAATAGACGCAAACGGGCCAAAACTGTGAGGTACTATCTGAACTTGTCCAATACGAAACTTGTTTTTGTTTTCCGTTGCATTATGTTTTAATACAGTGTGCCCTAATAAATACGGCCCATGTCGTCTTCGGACTGTCAGGCACCTATCTTTTTCATTCAACTTTATACTACTTGATCCCTTTACAAGTCATATTGAACCATGTACATCAATAAGTTCTGTGATCCACAAAATAACTGTCAATGTCAGTTTTACAACTGATTTAATATCTCTGTAATAACAAACTTGAAAATTCCAGAGCACAATTACACTTCCACATGTACAAGCGAGGGATACAACAAAATCCCATTCTTTAAAAATATAAAAATAAGACACTGGACACATGCTGTATGAAATGCAATAAATAGTTATAAAAATTAATGGGAAAAAATGGGCTGTGTTTAAAGAGAGGATTTGAAAATGGGAGTCCAGTCAAGATGGGCCATTTCTCCTCCATCTTCCTTCTAGTGTGACGCATGCATTATGATGCCTCAAAAACAGTGTGACCCAATGACTTTTCTTGTGGGGCCTTCTTCAAAAGGTTTCTGCTCCCAACTGAGGTTGAGGTTGAGGTACATTGCTACTGTTACAGCTAATGTCCGGTATCTGGTCTGCAAACGACTGTGTCATCCACTGGTCGTATGGCACGTGGCGCAATGCTGTAGCTTGGGCTTGGTCCTTACTGGGCATTCCTGAAAGGAGTAAAAACATATATATATATTCAGACATAAAATGGTATCAGTACGTTCATCCTACTCTGGGGAAGTAGATAAAGAGCTTAATTGCCCAAATCCTGAAGTACCCCTTTAACAAACTGAAACCTGTACGAATAGTGATGGTAAGTTGTTAATCTTTAGGGTCTATTTATCGATCAGCCTCATCAGATGGCCCATGTGCACTAACGAAAGTCAAAAACACAAGCACTCGTCTTCAGAAACCTGCTCTCACCGGTCTCTTTGGTGGAGGAAATGTTGCAGTAGCTGGTGCTTTGCCTTGCCTCCTGGCCACAGGTCTCGTACTCAGGATCCACCTGCTCCTCCTTGATGGCCATCCTCTTAGCATCCTCTGTAACGCAGTCATACAGGAAATACAACGTTACTCATCTTCAACACTGAACTGCCTTGAGAAACGATTGACAATCTAGACCGCATACCCTCATTTAACCGAACGACAATATAATTTGCATAACATGAAGGGTATTACGGCCTTGTCAATGGCATTATATTCAGTATATATCACAGATTCAGTTAACGGCTTTCTCATGTTCGTTCTGAAATAGCAACGTGAACGAGACTTTGAAGTGTGGCAATGCGAGTAACTCCGGCATGACCATTATTTTACCTTTGGCAAGTCCCAGGTCGAAGTGGTACTCCGTCTCTTGTACCTCGCGGGCCACTGGGGGTACACCCTTGATCTTGTCCCGTAGCTCCTTCAGCTTGATGTAGAAGTGAACCTTGTCCTGAGCGCGGGGGAACTGGGCACAGCGGGGGCTTGACGAGGGCATCAAGTAGCACACCTGGGGTGTATTCAATGAGTGAAGACATTCGCGACGTTGCAGGTAGAAATGTGTGGAGCCGGCATGACTCCCAGCTCTACGTGACATACGCTAAACTTGATCTACAATACATTTCTGAAAATTCTATAACGTTGCACCCTCTTGAACAGACCCCAAAACAACAGCCAATGAGAGAATGGATACAAACATGTGCAACTAGTTACTATACTGAACAAAAATATAAACGCAACATGCAACAATCTCAAAGATTTTTACTGAGTTACAGTTCATATAAAGGAAATCAGTCAATTGAAATAAATTCATTAGGCCCTAATCTATGGATTTCAGATGACTGGGAATACAGATATGCCTGTTGGTAAAACAAACAAAAAAGATAGGGGCGTGGATCAGAAAACCAGTCAGTATCTGGTGTGACCACTATTTGCCTCATGCAGCGTGACACATCTCCTTCACATAGAGTTGATCAGGCTGTTGATTGTGGCCTATGGAATATTGTCCCACTCCTTTTCAATGGCTGTAAAAAGTTGCTGGATATTGGCGGGAACTGGAACACGCTGTCGTACATGTCGATCCAGAGCATCCCAAACATTCTCAATGGGTGACATGTCTGGTGAGTATGCAGGCCATGGAAGAACTGGGACATTTTCAGCTTCCAGGAATTGTGTACAGATTCTTGCGACATGGGGCCGTGCATTATCACGACTCCAACATCATCATTAAGTTTGGCGACAACACAACAGTGGTAGGCCTGATCACCGCCAACGATGAGACAGCCTATAGGGAAGAGGTCAGAGACCTGGCTGTGTGGTAACAGGATAACAACCTCTCCCTCAACGTGACCAAGACAAAGGAGATGATTGTGGACTACAGGGAAAAAAAGAGGACTGAGCACGCCCCCCATTCTCATCGACGGGGCAGTAGTGGAACAGGTTGAGAGCTTCAAGTTCCTTGGTGTCCACATCACCAACAAACTAACATGGTCCAAACACACCAAGACAGTCGTGAAGAGGGCACGACAAACCCTATTCCCCCTCAGGAGACTGAAAAGATTTGGCATGGGTCCTCAGATCCTCAAAAAGTTATACAGCTGCACCATCGAGAGCAACCTGACTGGTTGCATCACCACCTGGTATGGCAACTGCTCGGCCTCCGACCGCAAGGCACTACAGAGGGTAGTGCGTACGGCCCAGTACATCATTGGGGCCAAGCTTCCTGCCATCCAGGACCTCTATACCAGGCAGTGTCAGAGGAATGCCCTAAAAATTGTCAAAGACTCCAGCCACCCTAGTCATAGACTGTTCTCTCTGCTACCGCACGGCAAGCGGTACCGGAGCACCAAGTCTAGGTCCAAAAGGCTTCTTAACAGCTTCTACCCCCAAGCCATAAGACTCCTGAACAGCTAATCATGGCTACCCGGACTATTTGCATTGCCCCCCCACCCCAACCTCCTCTTTTATGCTGCTGCTACTGTTTATTATTTATGCATAGTCACTTTAACTCTACCCACATGTACATATTACCTAAATTACCTCGACTAGCCGGTGCCCCTGCACATTGACTCTGCACCGGTACCCCCCCTGTATATAGCCTCGCTACTGTTATTTTATTTTACTGCTGCTCTTTAATATCTTCTCTTTTCAATTTTTTACTGATCTATTTTTTACTTTTTTATTTTCTTATAAACTGCATTGTTGGTTAAGGGCTTGTAAGTAAGCATTTCACGGTAAGGTCTACCCCTGTTGTATTCGGCGCATGTGGCAAATAAAATGTGATTTGAAACATGAGGGGATGACAGTATATGAATGGCATGACAATGGGCCTCAGGTACTTGTCACAGTATCTCTGTAAATTTTAATTGCCATCGATAAAATGTAGTTGTGTTCGTTGTCCGTAGCTTATGCCTGCCCATACCATAACCTCACCATGGGGCACTCTGTTCATAATGTTGACATCAGCAAACCGCTCGCCCACCCGACGCAATCTGCGGTTGTGAGGCCGATTGGAGGTACTGCCAAATTCTCTAAAACGATATTGGAGGAGGCTTATGGTAGAGAAATGAACATTCAATTATCTGGCAACAGCTCTGGTGGACAGTCCTGCAATAAGCATGCCAATTGCACGCTCCCTTAAAACTTGAGACATCTGTGGCATTGTGTTGTGGGACAAAACTGCACATTTTAGTGGCCTTTTTACAAGGTGCACCTGTGTAATGATCATGCTGTTTAATCATTTTCTTGATATGCCACACCTGTCAGGTGGATGGATTATCTTGGCAAAGGAGAAATGCTCACTAACAGGGATGTAAACAAAGTTGTGCACAAAATGAGAGATAAGCTTTTTGTGCGTATGGAAATTTTCTGGGAACTTGTATTTCCGCTCATGAAACATGGGACAAACAATTTATATGTTGCGTTTATATTTATTTTCTGTGTATTTTGGTAAAACTACTTACAGTTTCGGTTTCTGGGATTTTGTACGGCTGTAAGCCAAACTCGAGTTTCTTTGCCTTCACTCCAAAGATCTCTTTGCTGAAAATTTCGTAAATACCTGCCAAAGAAGAGCAATGAAAATAATATCATCATGAAATTATGTAGGTCTCAAGCTTTTGTCGATATGACAAGTATTTCAGTTTTATCTGTAAAAGACAAAACAAACTATAATACTAATTGCTGATATCACATCATCTCTTGCACATCTATCATTCCAGTGTTAATACTAAATTGTAATTATTTTGCACTATGGCCTATTGCACTATGGCCTATTTATTGCCTTACCTCCATAACTTGCTACATTTGCACACACTGTATATATATTTTCTGTTGTATTTTTGACTTTATGTTTTGTTTTACCCCATATGTAACTCTGTGTTGTTGTTGTTTTTTTAATCGCACTGCTTTGCTTTATCTTGGCCAGGTCGCAGTTGTAAATGAGAAATTGTTCTCAACTGGCTTACCTGGTTAAATAAAGGGGAAATAATACAAAAACATATACGGTATATAAAATCTGCTCACATTTTCCATTGAAAGCTGCGATTAGTGGCTTGTATTTCTTCAGCTTCTCTACCAACTGCCGGCCTCCTTCACGAAACTCTTTGCTGTGGAAACAGTAACAACGTTAGCCTAGACAATGAACAACCAATAATCATGACGACAATTCTAAACTAGAAAGAAAATGCATCATGGATGTTTAATGACATCTGTGCTTTTTTTTATTACTATAACTTCTAACTATTATTATGGCACGTTAAATAACATACGCTTGACAATTACTATACTTTTTTTTATTTTTTTTAAGGGTTTGACACCTTGAGAGGTCTTTGCTTCCTGGCGTTGTTCTCTCCACCATGTTGGTAAAGCCAATGCCATACTTCTCCGGTAGGCTCAGATCGTGCGTGTGGTTGAGCTGCTCATCAGTAAGACCAGAGAGGAACAGGCATTTCCCTAAGGTCCAAAACAAGAACAAGCTCAATCACTTTTATCATAACGTTACTAACAACATGGGTTCGTGTTCACTAGGCACGAAACGGAAGGAAGCGTTCTCAAACGAGTTAAAGAGGGAGGTACCGTCTCATCTTGTCCAACAAGAACAGTTTGTTTTTGTTTTCTGTTGCACAATGTTTTGCTACGCTGTGCCCTAATGAACATGACCCTAATCAGGCAGTCAGTATGTGGTATTACAGTATTTACATTTCATTTACATTTACGTCATTTAGATTCTGTATGTATAGAAATAGAAGTGATTATACTGAGTGCTACATACAAAAATGGTTTCCTGGGTTTGGGTAATGTCGTCCCTTGTAGGCTGACAACAGTCCTGGATTGATACCAATCTGAGAAAGGGATCATAAAATACCTTATTATTGCAACATGCTAGAGAATGAAGAGTCATTTTAGATTTGATTCAAATCCACAACACATGTAATACATGGGTTTAATCTAATGAAAAGTTGTTTGATCGATCCATGGGCTATCATTAGGGTAGAATGGTGTTTGATCCATGGGTTATCAATAGGGTAGAATGGTGTGTGATCCATGGGCTATCATTAGAGTAGAATGGTGTTTGATCCATGGGCTATCATTACAGTAGAATGGTGTGTGATCCATGGGCTATCATTAATAATGGTACAGATAAAACAAATGTAGCCAAACTTTACATCAACAGTCATACTCAACATTCCCACTCTGAAAATGTCACAAATTAAATGACGTCAACACTCACTATCAAAATGTCCAGGTTGTGGTCAATAATGTCTGGCAGGGTTTTGGCCATAACCTCATCCACTGACATGCCATTGAAACGGTTAAGGGTCCTTTTGGCTTTCTTCAGGGCCTCTGCCTGATCGTAGTCTTCCTGCGGTTGGCCCTCCCCCGGCTTCTGTTTCGGAGGCCGACCTCTCTTTCTCTTCCCTGGCGTCGGAGCTAAAAGAGAAAATTAACAAGTTTGAGGGGAATCCATTTGAGGCGAGGTTTAGAAATCGCTCATCTTGATCACATAATGAGTGGAAATCTGGAAAGAAAAGGGGATTTATAAATCAGTGATCCTGTGCAGTCCGACTGCAAACAGTCAATCTCAGACAAGCCCAATGATTCTGTGAAGGGTGCTGGACAAATATAATTGAATTGATTAGTGGAAAAGCACTGCATGAGGACAGGTCAGTTCATGTTAATACCAGGGTGGTGGGGACTGGGGAAATGTGTGCACGTGGAGGAGAGAGCACAGCGACAAATAGAGCTGTGCAAATATTTACCACGCAAACATGGCAGACGGCATGGCTAAGTAGGGGGAGGGCGGTCATCACATACCTTGTGATGTATCCACAGGCTGATCGTGTTGGACGATTGGCTCTTGGTGGAAGTCATGATGGAAGTCCAGCTCTTGGTGGACAGGGAGGTCCTGGTGAACAGACAGCTCCGTCATGACCCGGTCCTCTCTGGATCCCTCCATGTAATGACTGATATGACCCGTGTTATGGTACTGCATCACATGTTGAGCTTGGGGGTGCTGCTGGGTGGACTGGTACCTACAGGTCCAGAAGACAAAGGAACAGACTGGGGTGACACCATCTTCTTTTGTTTTCAATGGGGTTTGTCCAGAGAGGTGACAGAACGGGAGGCAAAGAAATGACACACAATGGACTGAGGGTACATAGAGAAATGGTTCATGCTCCTAGGAACCCACTATATGAGTTTACGTCAACAAATATGACAGCAACCTTCATAGAATACATTTTTTCACACACATTGGTTTGACGTCTCGTGTTTCCTGGTCTGAAAACATTCATGGCCCTACTCATGGGCCAATTATTTGATATGGGCGTGTGCTATTAATGATCATGTTGTAAGTATGCATATGTTTTAAGGTCTAGGATTACTTTAGTTAAATGTAAATGGCCTATTAATGACGTGTTGCCTCATACTCTGAATCCACAGAGTAACTTTACATATAAACTTCCAATCTGTTTTTTTTCTTTGCAAATCTTTATTTTTACATTATACCATGTAGAGATGTCTGCTTGTCTGCCCTTCTGCCTGTCTGTCTTCACAGGACCAGAATTGCATCTTAATCTTAAAAATACAGTGTTGCAGGAAGAAGCATGCTTTGTCTGATGATGATGATGATGATGATGATAATACATAGCCTACTGTAGGCCTTGGCAATAGGAACTGTTTTGTCAGTTGTTGCAAAATGCCCTTTATTTCATACATGTTGATGGAGACCTAAAACACTGACACTCCACAACAATTGTATTTTATGCAAAACCTCCAACACCAATGTGTTCGGAGGACAACTCACCACTGTTGGAGATAATCCGTAGGAACCGTCAGTGACGTATACTGCTTTTCTTCCATCTTTACGAGGATTTACTTCAATAAATTAATATTCATGTTGCTGTTAGCTACAATTATATGCCTTTACGCTTTAATTTACCACAGTAGGAGTATTGGTAAACTATCGGCCTTTAGATTTGGCAAACTGATTGTTATCACAACACCACAAAGACGTTTGGTGGTAGGAAGGGCTACAGACAACTAACATTCATTCTAGCTACTAAACAAGCTTGCTGGATAATTGCAAGGGGGGTATCTAAACGTGCTAATGAAATAGACGTTGAGTAGAGACATACCTGTTACACATATGTTTAGAATTCCTTTTTCAGAAAATGTACCGATTGAGGGCGATCAACGAACCCAAAACAAAGACCATTTAGGAACATTGGGGTGAACCGTCTTTTCAGCTTATTGTTGGCTTTACCCTAACAAAAGTATTTGCGTTGTCGCCACCTACTGGGTTGGAGTGTAGATCTGAGCCAACATCATTTTGCCCTTTGCGTCATTAATTAATTAATTAATCCATTCAAATTAAATCAAATTGTATTGGTCGCATACACATATTTTGCAGATGTTATCGCGGGTGTAGCGAAATGCTTATGTTCCTAGCTCCAACAGTGCAGTAATACCTAACAATACAAAATAATACACGCAAATCCCAAAAAATAATATAAAGGAATTAAGACATAAAGCAATATTAGAACGAGCAATGTCAGAGTCCGTAATATAAATATATATGTATATGATGGTGTGTATAGACATTATGGACAGTTTATGAATAGAAAAGTTGTGTACAGCAGTAGTTATATTGGATGAGCCTTGACTAGAATACAGTACATACATATGAAGTGGGAAAAACAGTATGTAAACATTATTAATGTCACCAGTGTTCAATGATATATGTCCATAGGGCAGCAGTCTCTAAGGTGCAGGGTCGAGTACCAGCTAGTAACAGTGACTAAAGTTCAGGGCAGGGTACTGGGCGGAGGCCGGCTAGTGGTGACTTTTTAACAGTCTGATGACCTGGAGAAGTCCCACCTGTACTGTCTCCATCTTCTAGATAGTAACGGGGTGAACAGACCGTGGCTTGGGTGGCTGAGATCCTTGATGATCTTCTTGGCCTTCCTGTGACACTGGGTGCTGTAGATGTCCTGGAGGGTAGGCAGTGTGCCCCCGGTGATGCGTTGGGCAGACTGCACCACCCTATGGAGAGCCCTGCGGTTGCGGACGGTGCAGTTGCCTTACCAGGCTGTGATACAGCCCGACAGGATGCTCTCAATGGTGCATCTGTAAAAGCTTGTGAGGGTCTTTGGGGCCAAGCTGGATTTCTTCAGCCCCCTGAGGTTGAAGAGGCGCTGTTGCACCTTCTTCACCACACTGTCTGTGTGGATGGACCATTTCAGGTTGTCAGTGATGTGCACGCCAAGGAACTTGAAGCTTTTCACCCTCTCCTATGCGGCCCGTCGATATGGATGGGGGCGTGCTCCCTCTGCGGTACATGTATTTTTGGGGTTTATTAGGGATCCCCATTAGTTCCTGCCAAGGCAGCAGCTACTCTTCCTGGGGTTTATTATGGATCCCCAATTAGTTCCTGCCAAGGCAGCAGCTACTCTTCCTGGGGTTTATTATGGATCCCCATTAGTTCCTGCCAAGGCAGCAGCTACGCTTCCTGGGGTTTATTATGGATCCCGATTAGTTCCTGCCAAGGCAGCAGCTACTCTTCCTGGGGTTTATTATGGATCCCCATTAGTTCCTGCCAAGGCAGCAGCTACTCTTCCTGGGGTTTATTATGGATCCCCATTAGTTCCTGCCAAGGCAGCAGCTACTCTTCCTGGGGTCCAAACACATTGAGGCACTTACATTACACATAAAACAAAAGATAAAACAGTACATCATATAACATTATTACACCACTACATATCTACAATACAATACCACCATACAACAATATTACAATGTACGTGTGTGTAGAGTGCGTGTACTAGCGTGTGTGCGCATGCGTGTGTGGGTGTGTATGTGTGTGTGTGCGTGCATATGTGTGTGTCTGTAACTGTGTGTGTGTCTCTTCACACCTGTTGTTCCATAAGTTGTATTTTGATCTGTTTTTAAAATATGATTCTACTGCTTGCATCAGTTACCTGATGTGGAATAGAGTTCCATGGAGTCATGGCTCTATGTAGTACTGTGCGCCTCCCATAGTCTGTTCTGGACTTGGGGATTGTGAAGAGACCTCTGGTGGCATGTCTTGTGGGGTATGCATGGGTGTCCGAGCTGTGTGCTAGTAGTTTAAACAGACACCTTGGTGCATTCAGCTTGTCAACACTTCTTACAAAAACAAGTAGTGATGAAGTCAATCTCTCCTCCACTTTGAGCCATGAGAGATTGACATGCATATTATTAATGTTAGCTCTCCGTGTACATTTAAGGGACAGCCGTACTGCCCTGTTCTGAGCCAATTGTAATTTTCCTAAGTCCCTCTTTGTGACACCTGACCACACGACTGAACAGTAGTCCAGGTGTGACAAAACTAGGGCCTGTAGGACCTGCCTTGTTGATAGTGTTGTTAAAAAGGCAGAGCAGCGCTTTATTAGGGACAGACTTCTTCCCATTTTAGCCACTGTTGTATCAAAAAATGTTGACCATGACAATTTACAAAAAAGTAAGGGGCCTAGACAGCTGCCCTGGGTAATTCCTGATTCTACCTGGATTATGTTGGAGAGGGTTTCATTAAAGAAAACCCTCTGTGTTCTGTTAGACAAGTAACTCTTTATCCACAATAAAGCATGGGGTGTAAAGCCATAACACGTACATTTTTCCAGCAGCAGATTATGATCAATAATGTCCAAAGCCACAATGAAGTCTAACAAAACAGCCCCCACAATCGTTTTTTATCATCAATTTCTCTCAGCCAATCATCAGTCATTTGTGTAAGTTCTGTGCTTGTTGAATGTCCTTCCCTATAAGCGTGCTGAAAGTCTGTTGTCAATTTGTTTACTGTAAAATAGCACTGTATCTGGTCAAACACCATTTTTTCCAATAGTTTACTAAGGGTTGGTAACAGGCTGATTGGTCGGCTATTTGAGCCAGTAAAGGGGACTTTACTATTCTTGGATAGCGGAATGACTTTTGCTTCCCTCCAGGCCTGAGGGCACACACTTTCTAGTAGGCTTAAATTGAAGATATGGCAAATAAGGGTGTCTCCTGAAGTCCACGATTAGTGCCTTCATTTTGTTGAAGTTGAGTGAGAGGTCATTTTCCTGGCACCGCTCCGCCAGGGCCCTCACCTCCTCACTGTAGGCTGTCTCGTTGTTGTTGGTAATCAGGCCTACAACTGTTGTGTCGTCTGCAAACTTGTTGATTGAGTTGGAGACGTGCATGGTCACGCAGTCATGGGTGAACAGGGAGTACAAGAGGGGGCTGAGCATGCACGCTTATGAGGCCCCTGTGTTGAGGATCAGCGTAGCGGAGGTGTTGTTGCCTACTTTCACCACCTGGGGTCGGCCTGTCAGGAAGTTCAGGACCCAGTTGCACAGGGAAGGGTTCAGACCCAGGGCCCCAAGCTTGGTGATGAGCTTAGAGGGCACTATGGTGTTGAAGGCTGAGCTGTAGTCAATGAACAGCATTCTGACGTAGGTATTCCTCTTGTCCAGATGGGATAGGGCACTGCAATGGCGATTGTGTCATCCATGGATCTGTTGGGGCGGTGTGCAAATTGTAGTTTGTCTAGGGTGTCGGGTAAGGTGGAGGTGATATGATCGATCCTAAACTAGCCTCTCAAAGCACTTCATGATGACAGAAGTGAGTGCTACGGGTTGATAGTAATTTAGTTCAGTTACCTTCGCTTTCTTGTGTATAGGAATAATGGTGGACATCTTGAAGCAAGTGGGGACAACAGATTGGGATAGGGAGAGATTGAATATGTCCGTAAACACTCCAGCCAGCTGGTCTGCAACATGCTCTGAGGACTTGGCTAGGGATGCCATCTGGGCCAGCAGCCTTGCGAGGGTTAACAAGCTTAAATGTTTTACTCATTCTATGTAGGTTATCTACATCATGTCGGTACATTTGTCATTGTAATACGCGTTGAGCAGAATGAAAAAGTAGTTTAAGAATTTCACCAATAGCTAGAAAATCCATCTCTCGAAAATGGAACGATAGGTGGCGGTAGCGCGCCAATAATGTTACCCACACCGGTAACATAGCTAACGTTCTAAAGAAGAAGAAAGGTTGTTTGTAGAGCTGTTGGCTAGCTAAGTGAACTGCTAGTGTGCTTCAATGATGAATAGATTTCTGTTGGAAAACAACAGTTCTTCAAACTCGCCGTTTGTCTTTCTCAGAATAGAGCAAGGTAATGTTAGTAGCTGAGTGCATGTGTTTATTGTCGGTGTTTTGACTATGGAGCAAAGACAAAAGAGATACTATATTAGCTAGCTAAATATGCTAAGTGATAACGTTAGCTAGCTAGCTAAGGATTGCGATATGGGATATAGCTAAGCGTTCAGGTACACTACATGACCAAATGTATGTGGACACCTGCTCATCGAACATCTCATTACAAAATCATGGGCATTAATATGGAGTTGGTCCCCCCTTTGCTGCTATAATAGCCTCCACTTTTCTGGGAAGGCTTTCCACTAGATGTTGGAACATTGCTGCGGGGACTTGCTTCCATTCAGCCACAAGAGCATTAGTGAGGTCGGGCACTGATGTTGGGCGATTAGGCCTAGCTCGCAGTCTGCGTTCTAATTCATCCCAAAGGTGTTCGATGGGGTTGAGGTCAGTGCTCTGTGCAGGCCAGTCAAGTTCTTCCACACCGATCTCGACAAAACATTTATGTATGGACCTCGCTTTGTGCATGGGGGCATTGTCATGCTGAAACAGGAAAGGGCCTTCCCCAAACTGTTGTCACAAAGTTGGAAGCACAGAATCATCTAGAATGTCATTGTATGCTGTAGCGTTAAGTTTTCCCTTCACTGGAACTAAGGGGCCAAGCCCAAACCATGAAAAACAGCCCCAGACCATTATTCCTCCTCTACCACCTCTACTAACTTTACAGTTGGCACTATGCCTTCGGACAGGTAGCGTTCTCCTGGCATCCACCAAACCCGGATTTGTTTGTCGGACTGCCAGATGGTTAACCGTGATTCATCACACCAGAGAACGCGTTTTCACTGATCCAGAGTCCAATGGAGGCGAGCTTTACACTACTCCAGCCGACGCTTGGCATTACGCATGGTGATCTTAGGCTTGTGTGCGGCTGCTCGGCCATGGAAACCCATTTCACGAAGCTCCCGACAAACAGTTCCTGTGCTGACGTTACTTCCAGAGGCAGTTTTTAACTTGGTAGTGAGTGTTGCAACAATTTTTACGCGTTAAGCGCTTCAGCAGTCGGCGGTCCCGTTCTGTGAGCTTGTGTGGCCTACCACTTCACAGCTGAGCCGTTGTTGCTCATAGACGTTTCCACTTCACAATAACAGCACTTACAGTTGACCGAGGCAGCTCTAGCAGGACAGAATTTTGACGAACTGACTTGTTGGAAAGGTGGCATCCTATGACTATGCCACGTTGAAAGTCACTGAGGTCTTCAGTATGGGCCATTCTACTGACAATCTTTGTCTATGGAGATTGCATAGCTGTGTGCTCGATTTCATACACCTGTCAGCAACGGGTGTGGCTGAAGTCGCAGAATCCACTAATTTGAAGCCTGTCTCCACATACTTTTGTGTATATATGGGATATAGCTAAGGGTTGATATATATGAAATGTAGGAGACATAGAAGCGGTGTATCAGTATGACAATGGATCCCTAAAGATGTGCCGTGTAATGTCAGAAAGTCTGGGTTTAACATGCAACCTGTGTTTCCAGTGGCTGTGATTGTGGAAGGTTATGAATGTGAGCATTACAACACTAGTACAACCCCTTAGCATGTTGTGGATATAAGACTGGTTAGTTAGATAAGGGAGAGGTTGGGTAAAGGTATAGGGTTAGCACACCGTCCACCCATGCCGAACTATTCAAAATCTGCCATTTTTTATGCTAATGTTTAACGACTACATCACTGTCCGTCTCTCTCCTGTATAGGTAACTGATTGGTCCTCTCGGCTGATGTGAAGATGCCTGCGGGTGTGTCTTGGCCTCGGTACCTGCGGATGTTTGGTGCCAGTGTACTATCCATGTTCGCCGGAGCAGAGGTTGTCCATCAGTACTACAGACCCGATCTGGTAAGCATGGGAACAACCACCTATCCGTCCCCATGTGCTTTTTCATGATATGACCACATCTATCGTAAAAATGAAAGGTCCACATTGTTTTGCATACTTGTTGATAAGATCATACATGTAAATGTATTGCTTGAAATGTTGCTGATACTCCAATGTAATGCATACACATTTTATTTCCCTTTGCCAGACAATTCCAGAAATCCCTCCCAAACCTGGCGAGTTGAGGACAGAACTGCTGGGATTTAAAGGCAGAGAAGAGGCTGCCACGGCTGAACAGAAACAGTGACCCTTTCAGCAGACTTTTTTTTTGTACAGTATCTTACTCCAGAGCAATCCGTGTACATATTGTACATGCTTAAAGCCCAACAAAGAGAAAATAGGATGTGCATGTGCGTATGTATCACATATGTAATGTCATGGACATCCAGTGCATTCGGAAAGTATTCAGTAAAGGGTCTGAATACTTATGTAAATGTCATATTTCAGTTTTTTTATTTTTAATACATTTGCTAAAATTTCTAAAAACCTGTTTTTGCTTTGTCATTATGGGGTATTGTGTGTAGATTGATGAGGGGGGGGGAAACAATTGAATCCATTTTAGAATAAGGCTGTAACGTAACAAAATGTGGAAAAAGTCAAGGGCTCTGAATACTTTCCAAATGCACTGTATGTAATGACATGGACATATGGTGTAAATGTACCTGAGTCAATTCTATTCAAAGTTGGCTGGTTGGAGCATGTGTGTTGTACAGGCAGCTGAATTCTGATATTTGTCCACTAATTGCTAATCAGCTCTTTTGCCAGTAATTGGGCTGCCTGTGTAAATGCAGATAACTTATGAGGTGTTGAATATAGGACTACTTTGCAGAGTAGGCGCCCCTTTACTGTACTTGATGTGAGAGCCATAACAAAGTGATCTCCAGTTTTGACCATGTCTTCTGATGGATCACTCAGGCCTCCTACCTTGCTACATGTTCTGTGAATTATGTCAGATGTAGATACAGCACAGACTAGTATGAGTTTGACAGAAACTGTATGTATGTAAATGTTCAGTGGGTTTTTAAATCAGCAGATGTGAATAAATGTTTTATTGTGTTTATGCTTTTAATATACTTTTTAGTCGGGTCCACACACAAGAATTCTGAGAAAGGGCATCTTTCACAAAATATATTTCGAAATGTGAGTTTCATTATTTATTAATAAAAAATCAACACAGATGATTCTGATCATCGTCATTCTGATTAGAGCACAAGAAGATCAGCTCCCAGATGATAGAAATATCCTAGACCGCTAGCTAAATATAATTTTGACAAGGCTGCAGATTATCTTAGAAAACACAAAATTGTAGAACTCGTGGAAAATTGAACAAGCATGCTCTTCTTTTACAGACCAGGTTAGACTTATTTTTAATTATTTGTTAACATTTTCTTCCCATCTTTGGTGATTTAAGTAATAAAAAAATGTAAGCCAGCCTGCTGCTGCTAACTAATTGCCCTGACTGCTTGACTGACTACGGCAGAAGAGCGAGACTTTAAAACAAAACACACTCATCACTAGCATCCTCTTTGGCAACATTAGTCAATGAATTCACCCCCCAAATAATGTTTTTTCTATCACCTTCTGGTGTTTCATACTCTTATACTGCAGTGTTGTTTTTCACCCAGGATCTACTAGTTTGCAAAATAGAAGGGTTCATGCATATGAGTATGGCATAGCCTAGCAGGGCAGGCTAACCTTTGTGGAATATTGACACCACATACACATTTTCCCCATCCTCTGTGCTGTTTCTATTACAGAGAGACCAAGATAGTTATTGATCAAACAGCTTGAACAGCGAAGAATGTCCAAAATGCGGTCACTGGATTGCCCAAGGCTGTTCAATTACACAAGCGTGGATGCCGTTTTTGGAATCTTGGACCTTACCAAACAAGGGCACATCACTTTTGTTTAGTACATGGAGGGGGAGTCACAGAAATTGTCAATTTGATCAATTGCAAGGCAATGGCCCAGAACCCATTTGGAGGGGATGTGACAGTGGGACACATACCTACTGTATCAGACAAGTGCATCAAAAAGAAGTGGGGACAATGAGATTCATCCAAAAGTTGGGGGGCATACCGATGATTCAGCTCTATATAAGTCTATAAATAATCTCTCGTTGACAGACGCACATAACATATCTGACGCAATTATGCAAGATTTTACTTCTGGGTTTCTGAAATTAGTCACCCCAATGTTCACACCATTTAATCACTCCTGAAGAAACACTCAACATACTATGCATGATTTTGTTTCGCATTATTAACCTCTCAGGGGATAGAGAAGTTTAATGAGTGTCCTGAAGGTGTGGCCAAGGGCAAGATATCGCAGGAAACCTTTAAGCGAGAGGCGTAAAATCTATCTCTTTTCAGTCAAACATAAGTCCATTATTTATTCATTGGATTAAATGTTTGTTATTGGGAGATACTGTGCTTTTTCTCATTCTTTTACAGGAAGGAGGGCTTACAGAGAAGCTCAGCAACATGTCAAAACAAAATAAAATATGATATTTTGTATTTCTTCTCATCACACTGAGTGTGTGATATTTTGATTGATATGTCTATGATGGCTATATGAACTCTTCATTACTGAAAGTAATGGTGAAATTGGGTTAGTGCTACAGTCAGACGTATGTTGTCTGGACCCAGTGTGGTCACATTCCTGAATGCAAGTTGTCTTTGCTTGTCCACAATACATCAATGGGTTCAAAAAGTCCTACAAAAATCCAAGTAGATGTTATTATATATGATAACTAAGCAAAGCTTCAGTTTTTAAAATATTTATGTCACTGTCTTTCAATAGGTTTTATGTGCACACTATTGTTTTCTGTTTACAGTAACCAGCTGTTGTCAAAAATGTTAGTTCTGCAATACATTGTGAAACGTTGACATCTTGAATACACCCGGGATGAATCAGGGGGCGTGGTTTTGGTGGTGTCATGGCTTCCGTCGTCCACGAAGCTACATCTCTTTTGAGCCGACTGTGAATTAAATGTCCCTTAATTTCGTAAAATAAACACCAACATTTGAAGGACAATACATTCAAGACTTTAATCATGGGCACCGTCCACGCGAGGGTAAGGATAACTGCTCAAAATGCAAAGGATGAAAGTATGACCTCTGAGTACAGTAGCCAATAGCTAGCTTAGTATAGCTAGCTAGCTGTCACGCACAGCGAAAGGGGCCCAGTTGGACAGCTTGCCAACTATGGAAAGTCCAGATACATGAACTGTCTTTGTCAGTAAGAGAAGGAAATTAACGTTTTCATAGTTGCAACAACAGCATTGGTGAACGTTGCTCGTGCAACGTGCGCCCTACACATTCACTGATCTTAAGTAGCGATCATATGCATGGGGTAGCCCTTGATCATGACTCTCAGTTCCTATACATTACATTGGGCGAAGTCATTGGGCGAAGACGTATGTATGTATGGGGGAGTTTTGTTAATATCAGATTTCCCCCCAAAAAATTGAAATCACCTTTATTTAACCAGGTAAGCCAGTTGAGAACAAGTTCTCATTTACAACTGCGACCTTCAATCACCTGAAGCATACGCAGAACCATGTAAACGCGTGCATGAGCTCGGCAAGTATGCATGCATCTCGTGCGTGCATTTTTTTATCTTCTCGTGCGTGCATTTTTTTATCTTGTGTGCATGCTTCTGAACACACTACCAGCGCTTTGAAAACTTGATGTAATTACTTTCCTGTGGATATATTTTCTCACATTCCTACCGCCAAAAGGACCAACCGCACGGACAACCGGTAAAGTGCGTTAAAATATAATTGAGAGGAAATTTCTGCCTGATGTAGAATTCAATGCAATTCAACGTCGGGTTGCCAGGCAACTATCTAGCATGCTTCCAACACCTGTGTGTAAGCATAACTCGGGAAGTGTAGGTTCGTTGGATGGAGGCACCCATAGTTGTATTAGTAAGTATATATTTTTTATTTGAAGGCTTCTTTCTCGCTGATGAAAGATAAGGGCCATATCACAAGCGATGATTATTGACCTAAACGCTAAAACACAGTGTCGGGATTGTAGTTCACATGAGGCAGTAGCGGGCAAAGCTAATGGCTGAGAACGGTAGGGAGAAGGCAGAATGCCGCCTAGAGTTCGAGAGCTAATACATGGGCGTGCATCATCAAATCAAAAAAATCGAATCTAATTTTAGTCTTCACATGCTTCGTAAACAACAGGTGTGGACTAACAGTGAAACGCTTACTTAAGGGGCCTTCCCAACAACACAGAGAGGAAGAAAATAGAAAAATAATAAAGTAAAATACATAATATTATAAACTGGGTGGTTCAAACCCTGAATGATGATTGGCTGAAAGCCGTGGTATATTTAAGCAATAAGGCCCGAGGGGGTGTGTTATATGGCCAATATACCCCAGTTAAGGGCTGTATCCAGGCACTCCAAGTTGTGATTAAGAACAGCCCTTAGCCGTGGTATATTGGCCATATACCACACCCCCTTGGGCCTTATTGCTTAAATAGATAAACAATTAGTAACGATAATTTGGCTATATACAAGGGGTACCAGTACCGAGTCGATGTGCAGGGGTACGAGGTAGTTGAGGTAGATATAACTAGGAATAAAGTGACAGCTAGTAAACAGTATTAGCAGCTTATGTGATGAGTCAAAGAAGTTAGTGAAAGAAGGGTCAATGCAGATAGTCCTGGACTCGGGTAGCTATTTGGTTAACTATTTAACTAACTATTTAGCAGTCTTATGGCTTGGGGGTAGAAGCTGTTCAGGTTCCTGTTGGTTGCAGACTTGGTGCATCGGTACCGCTTGCCGTGCGATAGCAGAGAGAACAGTCTATAACTTGGGTGGCTGGAGTCTATGCGCTTGCCCATAGACCAGTGGTCACCAACCGGTCGATCGACTGGTCGATCTCGAAGGCATTCCTACTGGATCAGCAAACATTTCTGTAAAAAACCCAAAGATAAAGCCTTGCGTTCCTATTTATTAAAATTAGATTTGCGCTGTTGGCGGTAGGTGCACTTGATTCAGCAGCCCTAGCGCCGGGAAGGCGTTTTTCACAATTTCATGTGTCTGAAGGTAGAACTCCACCTACCCGGCAGGCCCAGAGAGCATATCAAGTTCACCTATAGGCCTACCATTGGCCAGTTGGATAACGCGGGTCACGGTGTCTGCAGTTTCCTACATTTGACATTTACATTTTAGTCATTTAGCAGACGCTCTTATCCAGAGCGACTTACAGTTAGTGAATGCATACATGTTTTTTTGTTTTTTTCATACTGACCCCCCGTGGGAAACAAACCCACATCCCTGCCGGCCAAACCCTCCCCTACCTTGGATGACGCTGGACCAATTGTGCGCCGCCCATGGGTCTCCCGGTCGCGACCGGCTGCGACAGAGCCTGGACTCGAACCAGGATCTCTAGTGGCACAGCTAGCACTGCGATGCAGTGCCTTAGACCACTGCGCCACTCGGGAGTCATTTCCTCAAGCCATAGACTGTAAAAAGAAGCCTAGAACGCACAGCAAAGTTGAAACTGAGATTTCAATTTTTTTTAAACTATGACTAGAGAGAGACTCAACGAATACAGCAAAGAGATGGTGTTTTTATGAGTAAGTTCATGTTTAAGTTGTTATTCAGCACTGTAAAACACTTTGTTGAACACTTTTATAAGCCATAAAATGCAAGTTCTCCCTACTTCCACTCACACTACAACCAGCACTGCAGCTGCAATGAATGAGTATAGCAAAGTGTTCCGATAAGCTTGCCTTATTATTAGTGGCTTGTCTTTTTTAATATAGAGGAATATTTAACTTTCTCTGGTCATAGGAGTAACAACATGAATTGGTGCATGAGGCAGAAATAATGCAGTGCGACTTAAGTTTTCGCCATCAGCTGGAAGACTGTGTCCCCTTTTCTCAGGGGAGGGAGGGAGAGGGGAGAGACGGTGAGATGCAGCCTTACCGCTGCGCCCTCCCTCCCCTCAGACTGGCCATCAGATGCAGGCCATCAGTCCAGTAAAAAAAATAGCAAATTATTCTGCTCAATCAGCTGTGCCTCACAAGTAAAACAATAAATGATCTATTACCAGTATGATCATATATCTGCATTTTTAAATATAATTTCAAAATAGTCTAAGAACAACATTGGCAAGGCAATTCAAGTATAGCCAATGTGTTGGGCCTATGTATAATGTATTGGGTCTAAAGCCTACTGCATCAACTTCATTGCTACAGAACTGTTTTTAATTGGTTAATGTTGCATAGGCTTACGTATTTTAAATGTAAGCGGTAGATCTCGGCTTGCGTTTAGACTCAGAAAAGGTTGGTGACCACTGCCATGCACTATGTTATCGCCCCCAGCGTACAAAACAAAGCATTTTGGCTTCTATAACAATAAGACACTTGAAAATAGACTTCGGCTATTGGCCCAGATCATTCGAGAGAGAGAGAATAAAACTACATTTTCTGAGCAGATATTTTGCGCTGCTTTGGTGAGACTCTTAGCTGTCTACATTTATCTTGCTTTGTGTAAATATATATTTTTAAATAGACTATAGCAAATATGAATATAGGCAATTTACTCAGAATGTCAACCATGCACTGCCCTGCTGTGTGCTTCCTGATCCAATTCTGATCCGAGTAATTGTTTGATTTTGTGATCTTTGTGTGATTTAAATTTTTTTACTTGTCCATTTGTACAACTGAAATCTATATTCTGCTTGTCTGGCAACATTTTTTTTTTACTTGCCTGAGCAAGCCTTAATGTCGAGCCCTGTCCAGGATCCAGTTGCAGAGGGAGGTGTTCAGTCCCAGGGTCCTTTAGCTTAGTGATGAGCTTGGAGGGCACTATGGTGTTGAACACTGAGCTGTAGTCAATTAACAGCATTCTCACATAGGTGTTCCTTTTGTCAGAGTGGAAAAGGACAGTGTGGAGTGCAATAGTGATTGATTCATCTGTGGATCTGTTGGGACGGTATGTGAATTGGAGTAGGTCTAGGGTATCTGAGATGGTGGTGTTGATATGAGCCATAACCAGCCTTTCAGGCTACTGTGCGATAGTCATTTAGACAGGTTACCTTGGCGTTCTTGGGCACAGGGGCTATGGTGGTCTGCATGAAACATCTAGGTATTACAGACTGGGTCAGGGAGAGGTTGAAAATGTCAGTGAAGACACTTGCAAGTTGGTCAGCGCATGCTCAGAGTATGCCTCCTGGTAATCAGTCTGGGCCTGCAGCCTTGTGAATGTTAACCTGTTTTAAAGGTTTTACTCACATCGTCCGCAACAGCTGGTGCTCTCACGCATGGTTCAGTGTTGCTTGCTTCGAAGCGAGATTTACATTTTAGTCATTATCCAGAGCGACTTACAGTAATGAGTGCATACATTTTCGTACTTGTCCCCCGTGGGAATCGAACCTACAACCCTGGCGTTGCAAGCACCATGCTCTACCAACTGAGCCACACAGGACTCAGTACGGAAGGCATTTAGCTCGTCTGATAGGCTCGCTTCACTGGGAAGCTCGCAGCTGGGTTTCTCTTTGTAATCCTTGATAGTTTGCAAGCCCTGCCACATCCGACAAGCATCAGAGCCGGTGTAGTAGGATTCAATATTAGTCCTGTATTGACGCTTTGCCTGTTTCGTGGTTCGTCAGAGGGCGTAGAGGAATGTCTTACAAGCGTCCAGGTTAGAGTCCCGCTCCTTGAAAGCGGCAGCTCTAGCCGTTAGCTCAGTGCATATGTTGCCTGTAATCCATCATGGCTTCTGGTTGGGATATGTACGTACAGTCACTGTGGGGACGACGTCGTCGATGCACTTATTAATGAAGCCAGTGACTGATGTGGTAAACTCCTCAATGCCATCGGATGAGTCCCAGAACATATTCCAGTCTGTGATAGCGAAACAGTCCTGTAGCTTACCATCCGCTTCATCGGACCACTTCCGTATTGAGCGCAGCACTGGTACTTCTTGTTTTGAGTTTTCAGATTTTCCAAATGGAGGGTGATGGAGAGCTTTGTATGTGTCTCTGTGTGTGGAATAAAGGTGATCTAGAGTTTATTTTTTCCACCTGGTGACATGCTGGTAGAAATTACACTAACAAAAATAAACGCAACATGCAAGAATTACAGTTCAAAAGGAAATCAGTGAATTTAAATAAATTCATTAGGCCTTAATCTATGGATTTCACATGACTGGGAATACAGATATGCATCTGTTGGTCACAGATGCCTTAAAAAAATGTAGGTTCACAACATTGACATCAAACTGCTCCCCCGGTACAGTTGAAACTGGGATTCATCCGTAAAGAGCACACTTCTCCAGCGTGCCAGTGGCCATCGAAGGTGAGCATTTGCCCACTGAAGTCGGTTATGACGCCAAACTGCAGTCAGGTCAAGACCCTGGTGAGGACGATGAGCCTGCAGATTATCTTTCCTGAGACGGTTTCAGACAGTTTTTGCAGAAATTCTTCGGTTGTGCAAACCCATAGTTTACACAGCTGTCTGGGTGGCTTTTCTCAGACGATCCCACAGGTGAAGAGGCCGGATGTGGAGTTCCTGGGCTGGCGTGGTTAGACGTGGTCTGGCCGGTTGGAAGTACTGCCAAATTCTCAAAATGACGTTGGAGGCGGCTTATGGTAGAAAAATGAACATTTAAATTCTCTGGCAACAGCTCTGGTGGACATTCCTGCAGTCAGCATGCCAATTGCACACTCCTTCAAAACTTGAGACATCTGTGGCATTGTGTTGTGTGACAACTGCACATTTTAGTGGCCTTTTATTGTCCCCAGCACAAGGTGCACCTGTGTAATGGTCATGCTGTTTAATCAGCTTCTTGATATGCCACACCTGTCAGGTGGATGGATTATCTTGGCAAAGGAGAAATTCTCCCTAACAGGGATGTAAAGAAATTTGTGCAGAAATATTTGAGAGAAATAAGCTTTTTGTGCATATGGAACATTTCTGTGATCTTTTATTTCAGTTCATGAAACACTTTATATGTTGCCTTTATATTTTTGTTCAGTGTAGGTAAAACAGATTTCAGTTTTCCTGCATTAAAATCACTGGCCATTAGGATTGCTGTTTCTGGATGAGCATTTTAACAGCACCTTGAGTGCGGTCTTAGTGCCAGCATCGATTTGTGGTGGTAAAGAAACAGCTACGTAAAATATGGATAAAAACTCTTGGTCTACAGTTTATAATTAGGTATTCTAACTCAGGCGAGCAGAACCTTGATACTTCCTTAATATTAGAGATTGCGCACCAGCTGTTGTTAACAAAAAGACACACACTATCCCCGTTGAGCTTACCTGACGCTGCCATTCTGTCCTGCCAATGCATAGAAAAACCAGCTAGAATATTCTCCATGTCCTTTTTCAGCCAAGTTTCCGAGAAACATAGGATATTACAGTTCTTCAGGTCCCGTTGATAGGATAGTCTCGAACGGAGCTCGTCCAGTATGTTCTCCAGTGATTGTACATTATGCAATAGAACAGAGGGTAGAGGCGGATTATTTACTTTCCTCCGTAGTTTCATCAGGTTACCCGCACGTCTGCCTCTATATCGCAGTCTCTTTCGAGTGTCAGGGATTAGGGCCCGGCCCGAGGTGAGCAGTATGTCCTGCGCCTCCGACTCTTTGAAGTAGAAATCTTCATCCTAATCGAGGTTAGTGATCGCTGTTCTGATGTCCAGAAGCTCTTTTCGGTCATCGGAAATGATGGCCGGAACATGTAAAAAAATAAATCTCAATATGGTATTTACAACTACCTTATCATAAAAACCACCTAACTGCCATTTAGCTCTAGAGTTTGTTGTTGTTGTTTTTTTTTACAGGTAGCTAGCTTTACAATACAATAAATATCTTGGTAAGTCATTGTATTCATCACTAACTCTGTGTTGCAGAGTCTTGACCCTCTGCCAATGCAGGGACCCGAGTTGGGGGTTCATGCAGATGACATCGAGCAACCAGATATGGAGCAGGAGTCAAAACAAGAGGTTCTTGAAAACAAAGATGTACGGCTCGAGTTGTTTCTTAGTCCATCATCATTTCTGTGTGGTTGAATGTCAAAGTTACCTTTTATTGTTGCCTGTCAATGCTGATTATAACTCCTTCATATGTTTGTCCTACAGGTCATAGTCCAGCATGTTCACATAGATGGTCTGGGAAGAACCAAGGAGGATTGCTTAACATACGAGATTGCTGATGTCTTCCGAGCAAGGAACTTGATTGACGTGAGTGAATCTATCAGTACAGTAGGCTACGGACCACTGATTGTAACGTGTGGAGACTGTATGCAGTGTTCACCATAAGCACATGGAGTAGCCAACCAAACAGAAAAAGTAGCCAGCCAGGCTCCCTCGGCCTGGGGGGGTTTAAGATGTTTTTGCAGAACAAGCTCTTTTTTGGTGGTCTCATTCTAATGCTAGATTGTAATTTCAACCAGTAACGATCAGGAAATAACACTGATCTACATTTTTCACACTTTTACAGTGTTAGTTTCATCAGCTGTTGTACAATATTATATAAAACACAGGAAAAAAATTATTTGGACTGCACTGGGCCTTTAAAGAATCCTGTAAGAAGTCTGCTGACTTCCATGGGCTTCAAGCTTCCTTTTAAGAGGCATTTTCTGAGCTCACTGTGATACAGTTATGATTGAATAATGAAGCAGGTGTTAAACATGGGCGTTGCTACACAGAAAGCAGCACTTGACTACTTCATTGTCAACACTTTGATTAAATCAATAGACCTATATCAATATCTTTGAAAATACCATATAAGTCATTAGCTTTTAAAACTATTCAATCTGTTTTCTTTAATCATATTTTGGACCAGAGTGAGGCTCTCTCCACTTAGCCTACCTGTTGTTCCTGCAGTGAGGAGGATTCACCATCTTCATCGAATGTTTTCATATTTTATCTGCAGATAATTGCCAAAAAGCCTACCAGTATGCAAATAAGCCAAATGAACAGCTCTCTTACCGATGCGATTCGGGTGGCTACTGACGAGTCACTCACTTTAACGTCACTGTCGGGCAAGTCCTGATTGACTTCATATCAAAAATACAAACGAGATCTTTAGTTGACTTGTCCCGATGCGATACCATGGACATATAACTACATTGTATGATGTGTGAATGGCGAGAATATATGAGATCGACTTTATTCAGTCAGTTCAACACCTTTTCTAAACTAGTAAATCTTGCTGTTCGTCAATCAAAGCACAGTAAATAGCCTATTCGCCACCACTCTGTTGCTACATATGAAATACGCCAGGGTCCAACGTTAACTTTTTTCCTCACTGGCCGGTTGGCCAAAAATCTACTGGCCCGAACAGAATTCCTACTGGCCCGGACATGGTGTACTGTAGTTCTTAAATGCGTTGTAGATGAACTCGTGGATACCATTTTTATGTCTTTGCGTGCAGTTGGAATGAAGTTGCTAACTAGCGCAATTGCTAACTAGACTGTAAGTCTATGGGTATCTGCTAACGCTAGTTAGCAATTGAAAAGTAGCCTAGTTCATTTAAGTGGGGAAAAAGTACCTGGCTGAAAAGGAGTCTGTAATTGGCTGTATAGCCGACAGAGCCGGAGCTAGTGGAAAACACTGTGTATGGAGATTGTGTGGAGACTGTAGCAAAAGTATAACTTATTTTGTTTACTGTTCGTTTTAGGTCATGAAAAAAGCCCACGAAGCCAGACAGAAGCTCCTACGTCTTGGTATCTTCAGACAAGTGGAGGTTGTCATCGATACCTCACAAGGTACTGTGGTTAGAAAGGTGATCCGTTCTCAATCTGAACAGTATCTGTCCAAAGTTTTGCATATTACTTTAGAAAATAATAAAGTGAATGGAAAAGTGGGTAAAACACTCCAACAAAACAACCACTTCCTTTCAGGAGTGGATGCTCTGCCTAACGGACTGGATGTGACGTTTGAAGTGACTGAGCTGAGACGCATGACTGGCAGCTATAACACCATGGTTGGAAATAACGAAGGTAGCATGGTGAGAACTCCCTGAGTGATGGGCTCTATCTGAAATCATCTGACTGCGTTTCTCATCTCCTTATCTCCTTCTAAACTGTATTGGATGAGAAGGTCCAAGGTCCCGCCCCTTGGACCAGTGTTTCCCAAACACGTTTTGGTTTTTAACCTAGCACTACATAGCTGATTCAAATTATCAGATAATCATCAAGCTTTTAATTATTTGAGTCAGCTGTGTAGTGCTTGGGCAAAAAACAAAACCTTCACCCCTTGGGGTCCCAAGGACGGAGTCTGGGAAACACTGCTGCTTGCACCAATGTGTTTTGAGAAGAAAGTGAGGAGAGAAGAAATTAGGAATCGAGGACAGATCAATTTATAAAGATCTATGGTGGTGATTACACATGCTATTGAGGTACCATCCGCCGCTGTGGTCAGGTTTTGACTAGTTTGCCTCCCTCCTACTGTAGGTTCTTGGTCTGAAGCTGCCCAATATTTTCGGTCGTGCAGAAAAGCTTACGTTCCAGTTCTCCTACGGCACCAAAGAGACTTCCTATGGGCTGTCGTTCTTCAAGCCTCAACCTGGCCGCTTTGAACGCAAGTATGAGACAATAAAAACCTACTACTTCTATGACGAGCAATGCTATAAATACACTGATTTACGATTTAAAGATTATAAATACATTTTATTAAAGATTTACGATTTAAAGATGCTACACATAGGATTATCATATTTTTGTTTTGCATTGTAATTTAATATAATATACAGTGCTACAGATTTGAGTCACTGCAATTACAATTGTTTCCCCAATGTATCCTTCTATTAAATTACATTCTTACTATGTATTGTATGTTTGAGAAGATGTAATGCTTTTATAAATGTTTGCAACTCATTAATAAATGTCCAGAAGGTTTCCGCTTTCTTTAAAGGTATCCGCAGCAGTTATAAATGTTGGTAACTCAGTTATACATGTTCATAGGTCTGTCACTTTAAAATAAGGTATACTTTTAGCAGTTTCACATGTGGGTAAATCATTTATAGATTATTTGAGTTCACTCAGAGCTTAGACATACAGTGCCTTCGGAAAGTATTCAGACCCCTTGACTTTTCCCACATTTTATTACGTTACAGCCTTATTCTAAAATGGATTAAATTGTTTCCCCCCTCATCAATCTACACACAATAACCCATAATGACAAAGCGAAAACAGAAATACCTTATTTACATAAGTATTCAGACCCTTTGCTATGAGACTCGAAATTGAGCTCAGGTGCATCCTGTTTTCATTGATCATCCTTGAGATGTTTCTACAACTTCAGTCCACCTGTGGTAAATTCAATTCATTGGACATGATTTGGAAAGGCACACACCTGTTTATATAAGGTCCCACAGTTGACAGTGCAAGTCAGAGCAAAAACCAATCCATGAGGTCAAAGGAATTGGCCGTAGAACTCCAAGACAGGATTGTGTCGGGGCACAGATCTGGGGAAGGGTACCAAAAATGTTTTGCAGCATTGAAGGTCCCCAAGAACACAGTGTCCTCCATCATTCTTAAATGGAAGAAGTTTGGAACCACCAAGACTCTTCCTAGAGCTGGCCGCCCGGCCAAACTGAGCAATCGGGGGAGAAGGGCCTTGGTCAGGGATGTGTCCAAGAACCCGGTGGTCACTCTGACAGAGCTCCAGAGTTCCTCTGTGGAGATGGGAGAACCTTCCAGAAGGACAACCATCTCTCCAGCAATCAGGCCTTTATGGTAGAGTGGCCAGACGGAAGCCACTCTTCAATAAAAGGTACATGACAGCCTGCTTGAAGTTTGCCAAAAGGCACCTAAAATATTCTCTAGTCTTATGAAACCAAGATTGAACTCTTTGGCCTGAAAGCCAAGCGTCACATCTGGAGGAAACATGGCACCATCCCTACGGTGAAGCATGGTGGTGGCAGCATCATGCTGTGAGGATGTTTTTCAGCGGCAGGGACTGGGAGACTAGTCAGCATCGAGGGAAAGATGAACAGAGCAAAGTACAGAGAGATCCTTGATGAAAACCTGCTCAGGACCTCAGACTGGGGCGAAGGTTCACCTTCCAACAGGACAACGACCCTAAGCACACAGCCAAGACAACGCAGGAGTGGCTTCGGGACAAGTCTCTGAATGTCCTTGAGTGGCCCAGCCAGAGCCTGGACTTGAACCCGATCTAACATCTCTGGAGAGACCTGAAAATAGCTGTGTAGAAACGCTCCCCATCCAACCTGACAGAGCTTGAGAGGATCTGCAGAGAAGAATGGGAGAAACTCCCCAAATACAGGTGTGCCAAGCTTGTAGCGTCTTACCCAAGAAGACTTTATTCTGTAATCGCTGCCAAAGGTCCTTCAACAAGGTACTGAGTAAAGGGTCTGAATACTTATGTAAATGTGATATCAGTTTTTTATTTTTAATAAATTAGCAAACATTTCTAAAAACCTGTTTTTGCTTTGTCGTTATGGGGTATTGTGTGTAGATTGATGAGGGGGAAAAAACTATTTAATCCATTTTAGAATAAAGATGTAACGTAACAAAATGTGGGAAAAGTCAATGTCTGAATAATTTCTGTATCTGCAGTAATAGTAGAATGATAACGTTTCACAGTATTACTTACCCGCCAGTGTTGTGTTTAGCTTTGATATTCGCCTATTGATTTCTGCCGCCGGAGCATTATCTGAGGGAAAGTTATTTTTACTTTGTGGCTGTGTTACATTGTGGAAATCGTGTCAAGTGGCCAATGTAGAAATCGCTCTGTCATTTCCTGGTTGCTAGAATTCTACACTGTTAGCTCAATTTCAGTTTAGGGAATCATTGTACCATGTAAATCACTGTGAAATATATTTTCAAAAATAATAATATATTGTTTTTGAAGCTGGTGGACCAAAACCGAAAGTAAGCGGCTCAAGCACGAGTCTCCGCCATGTTACGGGGAAATGGGTTGTTTTGAATGCAGCCTAGTGCTGTTGCAATTCACCTAGCTTCCACATAGGGGATACATTCTGTGTAGCACCTTTAAGTTGTTAATTCTATAGATCCCTGGGCTCTTTTTTTCTAATTGACTTCCTCTCGCTGTTGCAGTTTCGCTGTTAACTTTTACAAAGTCACAGGCCAGTTTCCATGGAGCTCGCTGAGAGAGACTGATCGTGGCGTCTCCACAGAATTCAGTGTAAAGATAATTTTCCATTCATCTATCGATCTATCATTACTGTAGAGTTGTCATGTGAAATAACAAAAGTGATTGTCTTATTTTTATTGTTGTTATGCTAACTAAGATGAATTGAACTTCTCAGCTATTTTTGACTTAAATTTCATCCTGCTGTGTAATGCTTTTGCAAGTTGTTGATCCTCTCTAGGTTTTTTCCCCTCTCTGTTTTGAATACAAACAGTTCCCTCTCTGGAAGACGAACCACACCCTGAAGTGGGAGGGTGTGTGGCGAGAGTTGGGTTGTCTAGCACGTACCGCCTCGTTCGCAGTCCGGGAGGAGAGCGGCCACTCCCTCAAGTCATCACTCTCGGTACCGGGACTTCAAATCAAATTTATTGGTCACATACACATGGGTAGCAGATGTTATTGCGAGTGTAGCGAAATGCTTGTGCTTCTAGTTCCGACAGTGCAGCAATATCTAGCAAGTAATATCTAACAGTTCCACAACAAATATCTAATACACACAAATCTAAGTAAAGGAATGGAATAAGAATATATAAATGTATGGATGAGCAATGTCATTATCAGAGTGGCATAGGCCAATCCCCCACAAAATCCCCCTTTATTACCAGGGATTAAAACATAATACATGTAGGCCCAAATCCACATGTTGAGATCTGTACACTTCATTTGGGCTTTTGTGTAAATCTTGCATTGATGACGTCAATGGGAAATTTGTGCAGAAACTTGCACAGGTGGATCTCAAGTTAGGATTCGGCCCACTCCTCAACATGTTGCTCTCTTCTCCTTGGCCCTTATAGCATGCCATGGTCATCGACACCAGGAACTCCGCAATTCTTCCCAGGAGGGGAGCCTTGCTGAAGATCAACCAGGTGTGTAGGTTAGGATAACATTACCTGGCCAGTGTTGCATTCAATGGTATTACCCTAATGAAACCATTTCCCAAACCATTTTGAACCAACAATTCATTCACCTGATGCATTGTTGTGGTTTTGCAGGAGTTGGCTGGCTACACGGGAGGAGATGCCAGTTTTCTGAAAGAGGACTTTGAGATCCAGTTTAACAAACGTCTCTTCTGGGACTCGGTGAGAACCTAAATCGTCATATTTATCAAGAAGAAATTTGTGCGAAAACTTTAGTTACACACATGGATCTCAAGTTGGAACTCAGTCTGAGTATTGAACTGGTGCTAGGCCACCTTTTTATAGTAAACACAAGTTATAACCATCAATCAATATCATTTATTTATAAAGCCGATGTCACAAAGTGCTTATACAGAAACCCAGCCTAAAACCCCAAACAGCAAGCAATGCAGATGTAGAAGCATGGTGGCTAGAAGGCAGGAACCTAGGAAGAAACCTAGAGGAACCAGGCTCTGAGGGGTGGCCAGTCCTCTTCTGATTGTGCCGGGTGGAGATTATAAAATGACATGGCCATTAAGGCCAGATCGTTCTTCAAGATGTTCAAACGTTCATAGATGACCAGTAGGGTCAAATAATAATCACAGTGGTTGTATAGGGGGCAACAGGTCAGCAACTCAGGAGTAAATGTACCTCAGGCTTTTCATAGCCGAGCATTGAGAGGTCGAGACAGCAGGTACGGTAGAGAGGGAGTGCCTGAGCCTATGTAAACAGCTTGTTGATGGAGGGTTGACAAATGGTTTTGACCAGGTTGGGATAAATGTGGGATAAAAGAGCACATTTGTTGAGACCTCGTCCTCTATCTTCCAGGTCCTGTCTGCATCTCTCTGGGGCGGATGCCTCCTGCCCATTGGAGATAAGCCAACTTGCATTGCTGACAGGTAAGACAATACTTCTCTCTGTTTCACAATACCATCATTGAAAAGCAGGGGTGTCAAACATGGCCCACTAGCCGGCCCGCCATGTTGTCTTTATACAGTATAGTCAGGGGTTAAAGTTCTCCATTACTGCAATGTATTTCCATCATATGGATTCTGGAGAGGTCGTTTTTGAGATCAGTGTAGATCCGCAATAAAAGTCTCTGGTTTGGAGATGACGTGTGTTCTACGAAATATATTCCCAAATATTGCATTTTCTTTGTTAAGCTGTGTGCGCTGAACTGACATGCATGATTGTTGATGACATTCCGATGATCAGATGAAGGGAATGAAACGGTCTATAACAGGCTCAACCCAGACAGCTTATATCCTACTGTAGTTGCTGGCAAAGTCATTAAAAGCCTCCACTTCATCACTCAGGTCAGGACTTTCCAGTGCTACTATTTTTGCCATGTAATGTTATTAAAACAAAGAAGTCACAGTGATGCTGAAATGTTGGTAGTTTACCCAATAAATGACTGGGAGTTTATATGTAGTGTGCGACTCTCTTTATTTATTTTAATAGCTTATAGTTTATTCACCATTAGTCGCACCTCTACACTAAATAATGTTCTATGGGTGTGTGCCAGCTCATGCTTTTTATTAAAACAAAATCAGACATCCCCATAGTAGAATAGTTTACCAATTTACCTAGTCGGCTTGTTGTTGTGTGTCCTATGTGAAAAATATTAATCTCCAGGCGCATTCAAGTTGCGATAGGGAGGGAAACATGCATTCTGTCAATGCACAACCATACTTAATGCAATTGCGGGAAAACCCTTTTGAAAGCAGTATCCTTTGTTAAACAGAGCGGCGTCAGTTTGCTTCCATTTTTATTTTGTTACTCCTTCAAGTGGCATCGTTTAACAGATTCAGTTACAACCGTTACTCCTTCAAGTGGCCTCGTTTAACAGATTCAGTTACAACTGGAGTTTCAAGCACGGTTTAGGAGCAGCTGGAAACAAATCTCAAAGAGGAAAATGGTGTATGACTTACTTTGCAATAGAAACAAAAAAAATCACATTTTTCAAGTGAATAGTCATTATTTATATATTTATAATAAAATAATAATAACAACAATCATGATGTTGTGTCCAGTGGGGTAAATGCACATGGGCAAACCTCATTCTTCAGCCTATGTCTCCCGAGTGGCGCAGTGGTCCTGGTTCGAATCCAGGCTCTGTCGTAGCCGGCCGCGACCAGGAGACCCCATGGGGCAGCGCACAATTGGCCCAGCGTCGTCCAGGGAGGGAATGGCCGGCAGGGATGTAGCTCAGTTGGTAGAGCATGGCGTTTGCAACGCCAGGGTTGTGGGTTCGATTCCCGGGGGGGGCCAGTATGAAAAATATAATACAAATAATGTATGCACTCACTAACTGTAAGTCACTCTGGATAAGAGCGTCTGCTAAATGACTAAAATGTAAATGTATGTATTTCTAGCCACTATGCTGCATCAGTGGGCTAGAGGTAATAATGATTATTGTTAATAGTACATCTAATAATAGAGCACGGACAGGCTATATGGTACAATATGTAAAAATCATTTAAACGTCATTTTTACCAATATGTTTTTGGGCTCATTTCTGGAGGTGGAAATGAAGTTTTATGATTTTGGAGTAGGATATCCTCAAGTCACCAGAATTTAGCTTCTCAGTCCTTCTATATAAAAAAGTATCCCAGGTAGGACCCCAGACCCCCTAAACAAGGGGACTGGAATTGGCCAAACTCGCAGTTTAATACATGTACAAAATGATCCTATTTCCCCAAAAGCAGCATGATGGTGATGTAGCTGAAAGTCTGTTTCTATGGTGTGTTTTTGAATGGGTTTCTACCAATGTGTCTCTTTAGGTTCTACCTCGGTGGTCCTACTAGCGTCAGGGGATTTAGTATGTACAGCATCGGCCCACAGAGTGAAGGTGAGATGTTATCCTCTGTGGGACTGTCCGTTTCAATGAAGTCCGATCTTATGATGGGTAACGTTCTCACATCACGTGTGGTTTTATTGTTGGTATGACAGGTGACTTCCTGGGAGGGGAGGCATATTGGGCTGGAGCCGTCCACCTGTATACTCCGCTGCCCTTCCGTCCAGGCAAAGGGGGCTTTGGAGACCTCTTCAGGACCCACTTCTTCCTCAATGCTGGGAACCTGTGTAACCTCAACTATGGTGGGTGTTTTAAGATGTAATTCACCTCGCAATCAATGATGTGGAAGTGTCAGATGTTCTGGGATGATACCTGAAATACCATCTTAACAAGCTGAATCTATGTTCAAATTCATCGGTATGAAAAATCTGCAGGACTCAATCACAGTTGTATAACAATGAGTGGCATGACTTAGTAATAAGTAGAGAAAATGATATTTCAACAAAATGTTACAGGAATGCTAATCTTATCTGTTTTTAACAGAAACGATTTCAGAACAATCTGACATGGTGGGTGTCGAAATCCGCTTTCTTGTGCTTTTTGAGGTGGAACGACCCCTCAGGCTGTGGTGTTTGCGTTCCTCCAGGTGACGGGCCTCGAGCACACCTGAGGAAGCTGGCAGAGTGTATCCGCTGGTCCTATGGAGCGGGAATCGTGCTGCGGCTTGGAAACATCGCCCGGCTGGAGCTCAACTACTGCATTCCCATGGGCGTCCAGAGCGGAGACAGGTATCCTACTATCTGCCCATCCTGTTATCAAACCATGACGTGATAGTCCATAGCTCAGAAACAATAAATACTATATAGGTCATATAGATGAGCAGTACACTTGTATGCCTGATTCACTGTATAGGGCCAACCCGAACCATACTTTTATTTTCCAGTGTCCTTTTCATAATGGTTTCAGCAACTATGGTGGTTGTGTAAACAGGCCAGCCCAGTACAGATGGATTTTTGGCTCAGTGTTGTGAAAAGGGTATTGGGTTACTGTTAAGAAATGACACTTTGGTCTTTGTTTGTTTAGGATATGCGACGGGGTCCAGTTTGGAGCCGGAATCCGATTCCTGTGATGTCCTCCTGTTGTCCTGCTGCATTGAGTTGTGGAACACAGGAGTTTGTTTCATTGGTTTTAGGAAGTGGGAGGTGCTGGGAATGCAATGGCTACTACAACCAAGCTGATTCAAATAATCAAAGTTTAATGATGCGTTTATTATTTGAATCAGCTGTGTAGTGCTTGGGCAAAAACCAAAACGTGCACCCCTTGGGGTCCCCAGGACCGAGTTTGGGAAATGCTGGTGTAGCCCATTGCTGCTTTGATGACTTATGATTGGCCAACAACAAGCTAGACGTGCCACTCTCGTGACAAGCAAGAGGAGAAGCATAAATTATACAATTTCTCTCTCTACTGCAGCAGTCACGTGTGGATGTGTACGGGTCCTTCAGGACAAGTCAGTAAAGATTACACATACCCTTGACAATCATATCAGATCCGACCCAGACCTGTGACATTTATTTAGAATTGTGGATCCGAACCCTCTCAGGTATTCGGGTACAGGTGGATCTGTGAACACCTCTAGTTGAAACCTAAGAAAGGCAGACATCAGCCATGAGTGCCCTTATCATGAGACAAATGTGTCAATGTGGTCTGTATTATAATGCTCATTAATAAATGATGTTATCCTCTACAGTTATTCAAGTTACACTATGATTTTCTATAGTATTGACTTGCCTTCCAATTGATTTTGCATGGCATGGATTTATGGTTCGTGCATTGAAACACAACATGGATTAAATCATTTTCAGTGGTGTAAAGTAAGTAAGAATACTTTGAGGTACTACTTTTTTGGGGGTCTCTGTACTTTACTATTTAGATTTGACAATGACAACTTTAACTCCACTACAAACCTAAAGAAAATATGTACTCTTTACTCCCATACAGTTTCCCTGACACTCAGAAGTACTCGTGTATCATTTCGAATGCTTAGCAGGACAGGAAAATTGTGAAATTCACGCACTTATCAAGAGAATGCACGGTCATCACTACTGCCTCTGATCTGGCGGACTCACTTCACTAAACACAAATGCTTCTTTGTAAATTATGTTGGAGTGCCCCTGGCTATCCGTAAATTTTTTTAGTAAATTAAATGTCCATTACCCCTACTTTATGTATAGGATATGCGTTTGCCATCAAATCGATTACTTCACTCGGCACTCGGACAATGTAAACTACAGTATTTTAGGTAATATGATGAAGATGAACATGAGGAATCCTGTCCGCGCATTCAGAACGTTGACGTACGTTATTGAAGCAGGCGCATGCGCATTAATGTCCTTCCTGATACTAATTTTTGTAGCAAGGCTAGTGTAGGTTGTATGAACGGACAGCGGGGTTTCATTCACAGCTTTCTAGAAATTTCCTCTCCCCATCGCCAATACACAGTACTGTCAGCACGTAGTATTGTTTATGTTTGAAGAAATTCTGGACTAAAAGGGAAGAATTTCAACTCATATCTGCGTAATATTGTTGCTATTCTCATCTCGACAACAATACGCAGTTGGACGCACGCTGATGGCGGTCACTATCGAGGAGCTGTATCGTAACTATGGGATTCTTGCTGATGCCAAGCCGGAGGACCTGAGCCAGGTATGCGTGAGATGAATAACTAGTTCGTTAGGTAATTGAAGTATCTTCTAGAATAGCTCGTTTTTTCTTCTTCAAATAAGTTACAGCAGTGGAAGCCAGAGGTTAAAGTTATGCCGATCCACAACCATTGGTTAACTACCTAGTTAGCATCGCATATACATGCTAAACTAGCGTTAGCTTGTTAGCGAGCTAAAATGGGCCTAACTAGCGAGCTAATCCTGTTTCACTTGATTTTCCCGGCGTTTGTAGCGTAGTTTGCCTGATAACTCATGGAAATAACGTTAACTAGGCGCTATTAATTTCCATTTCTAGCAAGCAAGGTAACTAGTTAGTTAAGTTACCTGACGACGTTTTTAATACATTTTAGTTGGCCTAGCCAACTAGCTAGCAAAGTCAAAACAGAACACACACTGCTAGCTAGCCTCATGCTAGCCAATTGATTTGACCTGACCGTTGTCCCACTAGCTAGATAGCGGATAGCTAGCTAACTGTCTAAAATGAGTTGTTGATTGCCTTGCACAGCTACTGAAAAAAAGTAATTGTGCCATGGCATGACTTGCAACTTGTTATGATGTTTAGATTTACAACGTATAACTCAAAGGCTCTCTTACTATAATGTTGTTAGCTAGGTAGGTACTACTGCTGACAAATAGCTAGTATAATGCCAAGGGATTCAAGTATTGCATGCTTGTTAGGCAGAACTCTCATCTCTAGTCTCTACTCAATAATTTTGACCGACACTTCACCGGAAGCTTTTGCATTCATGTTGGACAGTTATGTCCTATATTACAAACTTGATTGTGTATCCATTTGTTTGTATCTATCCTCCAGCACAAAGATGCCTATCAGGTGATCCTTGATGGAGTGAAGGGGGGTCCCAAAGAAAAGCGCTTGGCTGCACAGTTCATTCCCAAATTCTTCAGCAGTTTCCCAGAGCTGGCGGATGCGGCAATCAACGCTCAACTTGACCTGTGTGAGGATGAAGATGTTTCAGTAAGGATTTTATCCCAGTGGGACTATCATTTCCATTTGGGAAATTCCATTGTGCAGAATGGGATTGACAAAATACAACATGCATATACCACTACACACAATACAAAAATACACCACTATACAAAAAGTTCGATTTGAGAAATTGATCAATATAAAAGAGTATAGCTAATGCCTGGTCAAAGTAGTCCCACTACTCCATTTCTCACCGGTTGTTGGTTCTTCTTCTTCCTTCCTCCTGTAGATTCGGAGGCAGGCCATCAAAGAGCTCCCCCGTTTTGCAGCCGGGGAGAACATCGTCAGGGTAGCAGATATCCTCACCCAGCTTCTCCAGACAGGTACAGTACTCTTTAAGCTAACCCGCCTAGACATTTTCACATGTACCTTATAGTGTTGTTGTGAAACCAACATTTTACTTACAATACCAGGCCAAGTATCGCGATACCACTGAGGGGGGAGTGGCTTAGTGGAATATACGTGCATAATGATCTGCATGTCATTGTGGTAGTAATGGATAACACTACATGAAACCTTTACTCTTCACTTAACAAACACAAATCAAATCACATCTCCCTCTCTCCCACAAACACGCACACCACTGTCTCTCCCACAAACACATACACACACACACAACTCTCACACACACACAACTCTCACACACACACTACTCTCACACACACACCACTCTCTCACACACACACCACTCTCTCACACACACACCACTCTCTCACACACACACCTCTCTCTCACACACACACCTCTCTCTCTCACACACACACACCTCTCTCTCACACACACACCTCTCTCTCACACACACACCTCTCTCTCACACACCACTCTCTCACACTCACACACCACTCTCTCTCTCACACACACACACCACTCTCTCTCTCACACACACACCACTCTCTCTCTCACACACACACCACTCTCTCTCACACACACACACCACTCTCTCTCACACACACACACCACTCTCTCTCACACACACACACCACTCTCTCTCACACACACACACGCCACTCTCTCTCACACACACACCACTCTCTCTCACACACACACACCACTCTCTCACACACACACCACTCTCTCTCACACACACCACTCTCTCTCACACACACACACACACACCACTCTCTCTCTCTCCCACACACACACTGCTCCCAACTTTTAAAATGTTAGGCACCAAACAGAATATAAGGAGCAACAGAACGAGAGATGTTTGATCTAGTTTAGTCTTCCATTAGGCCTGTATGAATCCTACCTTTTGAAGCACATCTCATGAATAGCAGAACCTTTTTCTTTCTTCCTTGGCCAATCAGATTGGCTTAGACCTACTGTCCAGTTACCAGGTTGTTAGCTAGCTAGGTAACTGAACTACGTTGTTTGTTATCAAACCAATAATTGGTGACCCGGGATTAGTTTAAAATTGGCCCGCGACATGGTTTGTGAAATTATATAAAATGCATGCGAACCCCATAGAAAGAGAAAAGGTATCTTGAACAGAAGACTCATCAGGGACTGCATCCCCACTCACCATCACGGTTAAATTATATTTAAAAAACTGACAGAGGAATAGATGCAGACGGGGAGAAGCAGGTGAGCTGCCGCTCATGAAAGTGAAGTATTTTTTTAAATTATTGGACCAGCGCGTACTAGTGGCTGTTGCTTAAATTCAACTGAATTTATGAACAAAACTGAATTTATAAACATTTTATAGCAAGCGGGACTGAAAAATTAGGTAATATATGAAACGGTACTACGTTATACTAAAATGTTGGTATTTTGACGATTTGGTACTGTAATATTACAGTTGTACCAGTATACCGTGAAAATCAAATTTTATTTGTCACATTAACGTGTTTAGAAGGTGTAGCGAAATGCTTGTGCTTCTAGCTCCGACAGTGCAGTAATATCTAACAATTTCACAACATATACCAAATACACACAACTAATAAGGAATAGAATTTAAGAAAATATACATATATGGACAAGCAATGACAGAGCGGCATGGACTAAGATATAGTAGAATATTATAGAATAGAATGCAGTATATACATATGAGATGAGTAGTGCAAGATATGTAAACATTATTAAAGTGACTGTAAACATTATTAAAGTGACTAGTGTTCCATTTCTTAAAGTGGCCATTGATTTCAATAGGCAACAGCAGCCTCTAATGTGCTAGTGATGGCTATTTAACAGTCTGATGGCCTTGAGATAAAAGCTGTTTTTCATTCTCTCAGTCCCAGCTTTGATGCACCTGTACTGACCTCGCCTTCTGGATGATAGCGGGGTGAACAGGCAGTGGCTCGGGTGGTTGATGTCCTTGATGATCTGTTTGGCCTTCCTGTGACATCGGGTGCTGTATGTGTCTTCGAGGGCAGGTAGTTTGCCCCCGATAATGCGTTCGTTAGACCGCAACGCCCTCTGGAGAGCCCTGCGGTTGCGGGCTGTGCAGTTGCCGTACCAGGTGGTGATACAGCCCGACAGGATGCTCTCAATTGTGCATCTGTAAAAGTTTGTGAGGGTTTTAGGTGCCAAGACGAATTTCTTCAGCCTCCTGAGGTTGAAGAGACTCTGTTGCGCCTTCTTCACCACACTGTCTGCGTGGGTGGACCATTTCAGTTTGTCGGTGATGTGTACGCCAAGGAACTTGAAGCTTTTTCACCTTCTCCACTGCGGTCCCATCGATGAGGATAGGGGGGTGCTCCCTCTGCTGTTTCCTGAAGTCCACGATCATCTCCTTTGTTTTGTTGACGTTGAGTGAGAGGTTATTTTCCTGGCACCATACTCCCAGAGCCCTCACCTCCTCCCTGTAGGCGGTCTCGTCATTGTTGGTAATCAAGCCTACTACTGTTGTCGTCTGCAAACTTGATGATTGAGTTGGAGGCGTGCTTGGCCACGCAGTCATGGGTGAACAGGGAGTACAGGAGGGGGCTGAGCACGCACCCTTGTGGGGCCCCAGTGTTGAGGATCAGTGAAGTGCAGATGTTGTTTCCTACCTTCACCACCTGGGGGCGGCCCGTCAGGAAGTCCAGGACCCAGTTGCACAGGGCGGGGTTCAGACCCAGGGCCTCGAACTTGATGATGAGCTTGGAGGGTACTATGGTGTTGAATGCTGAGCTATCGTCAATGAACAGCATTCTTACATAGGTATTCCTCTTGTCCAGATGGGATAGGGCAGTGTGATGGCAATTGCATCGTCTGTGGATCTATTGGGGCGGTAAGCAAATTGAAGTGGGTCTAGGGTGACAGGTAAGGTAGAGGTGATATGATCCTTGACAAAGCACTTCATGATGACAGAGGTGAGCGCTACAGGGCGATAGTCATTTAGTTCAGTTACCTTTGCTTTCTTGGGTACAGGAACAATGGTGGCCCTCTTGAAGCATGTGGGAACAGCAGACTGGGAAAGGGAGAGATTGAATAAGTCCATAAACACACCAGCCAGCTGGTCTGCGCATGCTCTGAGGACGCGGCTAGGGATGCCGTTTGGGCAGGCAGCCTTGCGGGGGTTAACATGCTTAAATGTCTTAATCACGTCTGCCACAGAGAAGGAGAGGCCACAGTCCTTGGTAGTGGGCCTTGTCAGTGGCACTGTGTTATCCTCAAAGCGGGCGAAGAAGGTGTTTAGCTTGTCTGGAAGCGAGACGTCGGTGTTGACGTCGTGGCTGGTTTTCCTTTTGTAGTCCGTGATTGCCTGTAGACCCTGCCACATACGTCTCGTGTCTGAGCCGTTGAATTGCGACTCCACTTTGTCTCTACTGATGTTTTGCCAGTTTAATTTCCTTGCGGAGTGATTTGCTACACTGTTTGTATTCTGCCATATTCCCAGTCACCTTGACATGGTTGAATGCAGTGGTTTGCGCTTTCAGATTGGCGTGAATGCTGCCATCTATCCACGGTTTCCTGTTAGGGTAGGTTTTAATAGTCACAGTGGGCACAACATCACCTATACACTTCCTGATAAACTCAGTCACCGTTTCAGTGTATTCGTCTAAATTATCTTCGGAACATATCCCAGTCCGCATGATCAAAACAATCTTGAAGCGTGGATTCCGATTGGCCAGACCAGCGTTGAATAGTCCTTAGCACGGGTATTTCCTGTTTGAGTTTCTGCCTTATACCTTATGACAAACCTATGCAGTACATGCCATGTTGAGGGAAAGTGTTGACTCTCCTGGGAGTGGACAATATGTATGTCATGGTGTAGTTTGGGTCGGTGCCAGAAGGAGATATGTACCATCTGTGATGCTGTTGGACCAATTTTTTATACTCTTCTATACGTTGGTGCTTACAGACGATTCGGCCGAATTCAACCAAGTGAACACAGCGCTGGTCTCCATCTTCAAGATGGACGCAAAGGGTAAGTGTCCCTTTTTGATCTCTAGTGTATGAATAGGTTTTAAATTGTGAAATGACAGACAACTTCACTAGTGAACAGGCAGGATACTGTGCATCGTGCTCTTGTATTCACTAGTGAACAGGCAGGATACTGTGCATCGTGCTCTTGTATTCACTAGTGAACAGGCAGGGTACTGTGCATCGTGCTCTTGTATTCACTAGTGAACAGGCAGGGTACTGTGCATCGTGCTCTTGTATTCACTAGTGAACAGGCAGGGTACTGTGCATCGTGCTCTTGTATTCACTAGTGAACAGGCAGGGTACTGTGCATTGTGCTCTTGTATTCGTGCAATGCTCTACAAAGAAAATAGTTAAAAGGAAATTGTAGTTTTTCAGATGTTTTCATACCTCAATCCCAAATGAATGGGTAAAATGGGCACCGGAATAGAGTTCGAAAAATGAAATTAGCCATCATAATTAGTTGGTAGTCATAGTTAGTTAGTTGAAGTGAGCATAACACTGTTCTAGTACCCTTTCTTGCCTCGATTCTCTCTCTCCCCCCCCCCCCAGAGGCAGGAGTTCTGCATAGCCTCTTTGGCTAAACAGCCAACCTGTGGCTAACCAACCTGTATTTCTCTGTTCTGTCTCAGCTACCCTGGGAGGCCTCTTCTCTCAGATCCTGCAGGGGGAGGACATAGTAAGGGAGAGGGCTGTCAAGTTCCTCTCCATCAAGCTGAAGACGATGCCTGAGGACACCATGACCAAGGAGGTGGAGGACTACATCTTCACAGAGACAAAGAAGGTTTGTTCCACTCTGCTTTGGTAGAGCAACGATCACAGTGAAGAACCTGTAGTGATGCACCTCCTGCTTGGGGCTGGTTAGTAGAGCTCTTTGTGAAAAGGCTCGGATGGATTAGAATGAGTTTTTATTACTGTTATTTAATTGACAAACTGAATACAAGAGCTCCATCTGTCACTTAGTTGGATATTGGATATATTTGTAACTGGTCGGCCTCACGGTGACTCCTGGGTCGTTTTCATTAGGGCACGTCGTAGCAAAATGTATTGAAAGCGAAAATGACCGTTTCTTGTTGACCTCTGTCCCACGTTGACCTCTGTCCCACGTCTTCCAACCCCAGGTGCTGGAGGATGTGACCGGGGAGGAGTTTGTGCTGCTGATGCGCATCCTGATGGTGCTGAAGGGCCTGCAGACGGTGAGCGGGCGGCAGCAGCTGGTGGAGCTGGTTGTGGAGCAGGCTTTCCTGGAGCAGGCCCTGAACCCCGCTGACCCCGACACAGTGGACCGCCTGCTGCAGTGCACACGCCAGGCCCTGCCCCTCTTCTCTGTGAGTGATACACACACTATAACACACAAACATACACACACGCACACATTATAACACACACACACACATTATAACACACATACAGGCCATAATAATAATATACTTAACTTATTGATTCAGGGAACAGTGAGTTCATACCAGTTTAGTGTGTCCCTTGTGGAACCCGCGACCTTGGCTTTGCCAGCACCACACTCTTACCAATTGAGGCAACTGCGATTTCACAGCACTCAAAATACACACAGAATCACCAAACACCGTGCTCACTGTCACCTCACACATACTGTCATTGTTTGCAAATTGCTAATGATCTGTTTTATAATAATAATAATATGCCATTTAGCAGACGCTTTTATCCAAAGCGACTTACAGTCATGCGTGCATACATTTTTTGTGTATGGGTGGTCCCGGGGATCGAACCCACTACCTTGGCGTTACAAGCGCCGTGCTCTACCAGCTGAGCTACAGAGGACCACTGTTTGTGCTGTTACTTCTCATTGTTACTTTTCTACCTATGCATGTTTGTTGCTCAAGCTTCTGACCTGATTTCACCAACCGCCTCAAGTTGACAACCCCCCCTATAACAAATGTTCCTCTGAGACAAATAAACTTGAACTTCTTGAGCTTGAAATTCATTTTTTTTACCCTTACAGAAAAATGTCCATTCCACCCGTTTCGTCACCTACTTCTGTGACCACGTCCTGCCCAACCTCAGCTCCCTGACCAGTCCTGTGGCAGAGCTGGACATTCAGCTGGAGGTCAGTTACCATCCTCCTCTGTACCAACCATACAGAGTTCAGGCAACTAGTCCTCCATGTTGGCTCCAACATGCCGGGGACAATAGCATTGACTTGTGTGTGTGTGTGTGTGTGTAGGTGCTGAAGCTGCTTGCTGAGATGAGTCCGTTCTGTGGGGACATGGAGAAGGTGGAGGCCAACCTCACCATGCTGTTTGAGAAGCTGCTGGTAAGTAACTTCCTAGCTCAGCCTTCTAATGGGGTTAGGTGTGATTTCACCATACTGGTATCTCTCTGGTACCTTCTAATGGGGTTAGGTGTAATTTCACCATACTGGTATCTCTCTGGCACCTTCTAATGGGGTTAGGTGTGATTTCACCATACTGGTATCTCTCTGGTACCTTCTAATGGGGTTAGGTGTGATTTCACCATACTGGTATCTCTCTGGTACCTTCTAATGGGGTTAGGTGTGATTTCACCATACTGGTATCTCTCTGGTACCTTCTAATGGGGTTAGGTGTGATTTCACCATACTGGTATCTCTCTGGTACCTTCTAATGGGGTTAGGTGTAATTTCACCATACTGGTATCTCTCTGGTACCTTCTAATGGGGTTAGGTGTGATTTCACCATACTGGTATCTCTCTGGTACCTTCTAATGGGGTTAGGTGTGATTTCACCATACTGGTATCTCTCTGGTACCTTCTAATGGGGTTAGGTGTGATTTCACCATACTGCGTATCTCTATATCTAGGTGTTGATTTTGGACCAGCTCACATAACGGTCTGGTTTATCAGACTGGTAAAAGGCCAGTGAACAAAACAGACAGTGCCGAAGTATGATGCCGATGTTGGTTATGGTGTGTTTTGCCCTTAACTGGTCCAGACTGGTAAAAGTCTAACTGGTCCAGACTGGTAAAAGGCTAACTGGTCCAGACTGGTAAAAGGCTAACTGGTCCACCCTTCCTCCCTGTGTCTAGGAGTTCATGCCGCTGCCTCCAGAGGCGGAGGGTGAGAACGGCGAGAACACACTGAGCGACGAGCCCAAGCTGCAGTTCAGCTACGTGGAGTGTCTCCTCTTCAGCTTCCACCAACTGGGCAAGAAGCTGCCTGACTTCCTCATCGACAAGATCAATGCCGAGCGCCTCAAAGACTTCAAGATCAGGTAGAGGAGGATTGCCCCGTAAGGTTTTGGCAACGTTCGTGTGTCTTTTTGTTAAGTCTTGGTGTGTTGTGGGAACGTTTGGCATATCATTTATTTTGGTCTTTGTGTTTTTGCCACCATTTTCATTTGCGTTCATACGTTTTGACAATGCTTCTGTTTCATTTGTATCAGTCTCTACTGTAGCGTGTGGATGCCAGTAATGTTAGTCTTAGTTTTTTTTTCTCTGTTCAGTCACAGTAAAAACCTTTACAGACAGACTTTACTGCATGTTGCCTGTAATTTTTATCTGGCCCAGTTCATAGTCCTATTTTGACCACACTCTTGCCTGGATAAGCCTTTTATATCTCCTGTGAACATGCCGGCAAGTGTGGGAGTAGACGTGGGCCGATGTGGGTGGACGTCTATTTTAATAAATCCGTTGAATATACACCATCACAAAGTAATCCATTATTAGATCGTTTTCGGCAGGTCCTAAGAAACATAAGACTATTCAAATGTATTTTCGAAAGAATAGAATGGCATATTTAGAGTTTATTATGGTACTGGTTATTGCAGCCTGTATGGCTGTGCCATGCACATGAAATCAGTAGTTGTTTTGTTAATAAAAACAGACGAGGCATACTTGGGCAACCCTGATCACAGTCGACACACACCTACAGTGAGCTCAAAGTATTGGGACAGTGACACATTTAGTTATTTGTCTCTACTCCAGCTCTTTGGATTTGAAATGATACAATGACTGAGGTTGTAGTGGGCAGTAATGTTTGATATGTGTATATTTATATAAACATTCCAATCGACTCATAATAAGACTAAGTAATTACATTTACATTACATTTACGTCATTTAGCAGACGCTCTTATACAGAGCGACTTACAAATTGGTGCATTCACCTTATGATAGCCAGTGGGACAACCACTTTACAATTTATTTTTATTTTTCGATTTTTTAAAATTTATTTTTAGAGTATATTTTAAATGTGTTATATATATATATATATATATATATATATAAATAAATTGTGGGGGGGGGGGGTAGAAGGATTACTTTTATACTATCCCAGGTATTCCTTAAAGAGTATTAAAAAGTATTCCAATTAGCACATTATTATAATAATAATAATAATATGCCACTTAGCAGCCGCTTTTATCCAAAGCGACTTACAGTCATGTGTGCATACATTTTTGTGTATGGGTGGTCCCGGGGATCGAACCCACTACCCTGGCGTTACAAGCGCCGTGCTCTACCAGCTGAGCTACAGAGGACCACATGAATGAATTGTCTTTAACTCCATAGGATAAACAGGATTGTGCAAGGAGACTATGGTTGAGTTACAGTAGTAGGCAATGAACAAATGTCTGAAAATGGAATTCTAAATACAAGTGTATTTAATTACGTTTAAAATGAATGGATTCATATACAAGGCATCAACTTAAGTTCCTAAGCTTTAACAAGCATTACAAGGCATTATTCTAAGCATCTGAGTTGTTTGGATTCAAAATCTGAGTTGTTGACCAATAGCATTACTGTAAAGTTAACCTCCAATCAGAATATAGAATATGACACCAAATACTAAACTTTTGACTACTTTTAATACACATATGTGAATTTGTCCCAATACTTTTGGTCCCTTAAAATGGGAGGACTATATCTACTTAAAGTGTTGTAATTTCTAAACGGTTCACCTGATATGGATGAAAATACCCTCAAATTAAAGCTGACAGTCTGCACTTTAACCTCATAGTCATTGTATCATTTCAAAGAGCTGGAGTACAGAGACAAAACAACAAATGTGTCAATGTCCCAATTCTTTTGGAGCTCACTGTATTTTATAGTAGGCTAAGAATATAATGAAATATAAAAGAATAAATTACAAACTATATTTTTCCCACAACTTCTATCATGGCAACGTGTGGAACTGCTGTCATATAAAAAAAGAAAAAGAGCCCAAGGCAAGTCCATACTTTCTTAAATCCACGTTTCATCTCTTTCCTACCCTGTCTCTGCCTTGTTAGGAAACAGGGGTGTAGGGTCTTACATTGAGAGTATCCTCATCATACCCTTAGAAAATAATAGCAATCTAATAGTTTCAAAAGCATTTGAATCTCGTGTTCATATTTCACACAGCTTTTGGAGTTGCCTACACGTGATCGAGCAAAATAATAGGTCTACACTTGATTTAGGCTACGGTATAGCGTGCTAAATGTTTCTGACCAGTGACAGATGAGCTACACCACCTCCACTTTATTTAGAATGAACCAAATATACAGACGGAGATTCAGTGAAACACAATCCCATTGATTAAGACAAGTCACAGGCTTCTGGTCGGCAGTAGGTCCAGGCTACTAAGAAGACTGTGAGCAAAATAATCCACTTGTTAAACTACATAACATCCTGGCAACATGTTCTGATCAGGGCTAATAAACTACATAACATCCTGGCAACATGTTCTGATCAGGGCTAATAAACTACATAACATCCTGGCAACATGTTCTGATCAGGGCTAATAAACTACATAACATCCTGGCAAAATGTTCTGATCGGTGCTAATAAATGATCCAACTAGACATGATCATGAGCAGTACTCAGCTCAACTTAGCTAACATTTCCACAGCCTAATTGTAGCCTAAACAATATCCAAACGGCGATTCAGTGAAAATACAAATCTGATGATTTGATTCCATCAAGACCACTCTTGTCTCAAAGCAGCGATAAACGGTGCTGAAATAGTTGACCACGGGCGTAGGCCTATTGCTTCAATCAGATGTATTCTAACAATTGAATGACTTTAGGAGTTTCAGTAAGCAACAATTTGATGCCTTCAATTGCATTAGTCTACTTTATTCCAAGGTTTTAGTCATTCTGTGATATTTATACCAACAGTCATTCTTTATGGATCCATCCAGTTGTGGTTAGGAAAACAGTGCACGTGGTGGGCTATGCGAAGAGCTGGGGGAAGTGACATGCCTCGCGAAGTTTAGAACTGCCAGGATGATAGTAGTAACGCTGCCTAGCAACGATCAGGAGCTTAAGAGCGTAGTGCTCAGCGTTACGGCTACCGTTCATACTGAGCCCTAGGCAGAACTTTACCGTTCATACTGAGCCCTAGGCAGAACTCTACCGTTCATACTGAGCCCTAGGCAGAACTCTACCGTTCATACTGAGCCCTAGGCAGAACTCTACCGTTCATACTGAGCCCTAGGCAGAACTCTACCGTTCATACTGAGCCCTAGGCAGAACTCTACCGTTCATACTGAGCCCTAGGCAGAACTCTACCGTTCATACTGAGCCCTAGGCAGAACTCTACCGTTCATACTGAGCCCTAGGCAGAACTCTACCGTTCATACTGAGCCCTAGGCAGAACTCTACCGTTCATACTGAGCCCTAGGCAGAACTCTACCGTTCATACTGAGCCCTAGGCAGAACTCTACCGTTCATACTGAGCCCTAGGCAGAACTTTACCGCAATACTGAGCCCTAGGCAGAACTCTACCGCAATACTGAGCCCTAGGCAGAACTCTACCGTTCATACTGAGCCCTAGGCAGAACTTTACCGTTCATACTGAGCCCTAGGCAGAACTCTACCGTTCATACTGAGCCCTAGGCAGAACTCTACCGTTCATACTGAGCCCTAGGCAGAACTCTACCGTTCATACTGAGCCCTAGGCAGAACTTTACCGCAATACTGAGCCCTAGGCAGAACTTTACCGTTCATACTGAGCCCTAGGCAGAACTCTACCGCAATACTGAGCCCTAGGCAGAACTCTACCGTTCATACTGAGCCCTAGGCAGAACTCTACCGTTCATACTGAGCCCTAGGCAGAACTCTACCGTTCATACTGAGCCCTAGGCAGAACTCTACCGTTCATACTGAGCCCTAGGCAGAACTCTACCGTTCATACTGAGCCCTAGGCAGAACTCTACCGTTCATACTGAGCCCTAGGCAGAACTTTACCGCAATACTGAGCCCTAGGCAGAACTTTTACCGTTCATACTGAGCCCTAGGCAGAACTCTACCGCAATACTGAGCCCTAGGCAGAACTCTACCGTTCATACTGAGCCCTAGGCAGAACTTTACCGTTCATACTGAGCCCTAGGCAGAACTTTACCGTTCATACTGAGCCCTAGGCAGAACTTTACCGTTCATACCGAGCCCTAGGCAGAACTTTACCGTTCATACTGAGCCCTAGGCAGAACTTTACCGTTCATACTGAGCCCTAGGCAGAACTCTACCGTTCATACTGAGCCCTAGGCAGAACTTTACCGCAATCATGACTAGGTCGGTTGGCAGAAATTAAAGTAGAGGCTTTATAGCAGACAAGACCTTTTCATATATCGAGAAAAGTAGTCAGAAAGATGCTGAAGGTGGGAGGAAAACGTCTTGGTTTGAAAGGTGTATAACCCTAGTTTGTTTTTTCTCTCCTGCCTCTAGATTACAGTACTTCGCCAGAGGGCTGCAGGTATACATTCGCCAGCTGCGAGTGGCCCTGCAAGGCAAGACGGGAGACGCACTGAAGACAGAAGAGGTAGCTATTTATCATGGCTGTTGGCTATTGGCTGTTTTGGTCTCCAATGATGCATTGCTTGTTTTGATTCTTGTTGACGGTGTCTCACAAGCCTCACAGTTGTGCTGAATCAATCAGGAGCTATATACATTTCCAATCACGTATTCCTTCTGTTCTATTGTCAGTATTCCCTGATTGGTTGTATTGTCTTCCCATCCATCTCAGAACAAGATTAAAGTGGTGGCTCTGAAGATCACCAACAACATCAACGTTCTGATCAAGGTGAGGTGTTCGAAATACTTGGTCAACCCTGAAACACACTTGGTCAACCAACACTAGCGAACGTTCTCATTACTGTTCCTTTTCTCTGCAGGATCTCTTCCACAACCCACCGTCGTACAAGAGCACGGTCACGCTGTCCTGGAAGCCCGTCCAGAAGGCTGAGGCTGTGGTGTAAGTCTCTTAATGTTGTCACGGGGAATCTGGTGACCCAGAATATCGTGTTTCTGGGCGAGTTGTTCTTAACACTCTTAAAGATACATTACACTGTAAAATCTAAATGGGTCAGATGTTTTCATACCTCAAAAGTAGTCTTAATGTCAAGATGAGTTCAATCCCAGGCCATCTGTTTTCTAAAATGAACTGAAAAGATACGTACCATGTAGTGTCCCGATTTGCTGAATCTACGCCACTTATGGTGTGGGAAAACATCTGACAAATGTTGATTTTGGAGTGTAATGTTAATTTATGGGTTTCCATCTCCTCTCAACTGACCTGCCCACATCAATGCAATGATCGATGAATGAATTCGTAGTACGTTATACAAGGACACTAGCAACTTCTCAGTACAAACACAAGCAAATCTTCAGATAACACACCATTAGTGTTAGCGTTATGACCCCATGTGTCCTCGTCTCTATGTGACCTTTGACCTTTTCCCTCTTTGCCCACCACAGTCTGAAGCGCCCGTCCGGGGAGGATATGGGTGCAGGCAGTACCATGAAGAAGCAGCTGTCCCCCCCACTGCCCCGGAGGGACGCACGGCAGATCTACAACCCCCCCAGCGGCAAGTACAGCGCCACCATCGGCAACTTCTCCAACGGTGAGGGTGATACTGGGGTGGCATGTTAAACAGTAGCAGAACGTTGCACACTGAGCCATAGTTGGATTTTAGGGGCACCGGGTGGCATGTTAAACAGTAGCAGAATGTTGCGCAGACGTAGTATCTGGGTTTTCTCATATGTTCTCTCACGTTTTTGTGTCTCCTACATAAAGTCGAATGCACTTGGTGTAACTCTGGGTCAAGATGATCTACTGACTGAAGTGTCGGTATGTTTGGGGCCAACTGATCCTCTCCGACGTGTGTGTTGGATATTGTTCACTTCCTCCTTGTATTGTGCCATGTACACCCTTTCTGGTGGTGTTGGGTGACCGAGGTGCACATGCTGACGATTTGATGCTAAAATGTTGATAACTTGTTAATAGGATAGTTAACCCAAATGAGGCATTGTTTTCAAGCTGAGCCCTCTGTTTCATGTGAGCAGTTGAGAAATCTTCTACTGAATGGGATGGAATGGCAATCTAAATATTACTATCCTTTTGAGCTCTAACACACAATGAGTAGGACCAGGAGTTTTTCCCCTGACCATGTTAGCCGGTTAGTTTTTCCTTTTTTATAGGCTGTTGGATCCCCTCAAACATGCTAAATAACTGAGGGCCCAGAGTTTTTCCCGGCCAGGTCTTACACGGTCGGGAAAAACTCCTGGCCCTCATGATGAGCCTCCATACTGATCCCCTGTCTGTTGTCCCCGTGTTGTGATTCCAGAGCAGCGCGGAGGCTTCAGGGGCGGCCGAGGACGAGGATTCGGAGGGAGGGGTGGCAGGAGCCGAGGCCGAATCTACTGAGTCCATCATCCCACACACACTACACACACATGCACACACTACACACACTGAACTGCAGCACATCAGGATCCCTGCCGTAACCAAGGGGGTCTCCATGACCACCGCTCCTCAACCTGTCCCCACTTGTTCTTTTTCCTCTGTAGTTTTTTGGTTGTTTCCTGTAGTTTTTTCCCCTCCCTCTTAGAGGAAATCCACTTCAAGGAGACTGGGCTTTGAACTTTTCTACCTGACATTTCTATCCTACACTCTTCCCCGGTGACGCGATTGTTCAAGTAGATCCTCATGGTTTTTGTTTAGTTTATTTTATTCTGAGTATTTTTGTGGAACCAGAGACTGCCAAGTTGTACCTGATTGATATTTTTGTCTGGGAAAAAAATTGTTTTATAAACTGGTGACGAACGCTTTCTTTCAATTTTTAAATTTCATCTTTTTTTTTTTTTTGAGCTTGGATTTGGATTGGCCTACTCTCTACGCTACTTTGTATGAATCGATAATGTTTTCATCTGAATTTTTATCAAACTTGTATTGAAGTCTCACTACCATGCCCTTTTTGTTTGTGTAACACCTTGTTAAAATAAGACAATTGCATTGGTTTTCAATGTATTCTGAATTTTTTGGTAGTAGAAAAACGAGATTATTTCCTCTGCAAAACAGGTTGTGTTACGCCGAATAGATCACTATTACAAAGTTGATTCGTTTTATTATTGGACATTGGTTTTCATTCAAATCAGCCAAGGCAGATTGAGGATTTGGGACTAACTCCCAAGTAACTTTTCTACTAAATTTAAATTAGTTTAGAGCCTCAATTTGAGTTATCCACATGTGTTTTGCATGCTTTTTATTTTATTAAACATTTCTCCCCATAAATGTTATTTAAACTTTTTGGATTAAAAAAAGGAAAACAAATCTGATTGGCATACATGATTGATTTCTGAGTGTTTTTCTACCAAATGTTCCTTCAAACCTTCTCTTCCCTATGCGTTATACTGTAGTTGATCTGCTTGTAGGTTCTCTACTTTATAGTTGGTTTTGTGGAGTCTATATATAGTCAATCAATGCAAATGACAAAACAGACTCCTGGGGTGCATTCAGGTTGAAGGAAACGTAGCAAATGTTGATTTGAACGGAACTGGTGCTGTTCTGAACACCTCACACCCCGACACGCGGGAGCAAACATACCTCCAAGCTTGTGGTATGTGCACCATTTTTGGGAAAATGTGGTGTTTGGGACGTACTGTTGTGAAATGTAGCAACAACAAAACAAAAAGACAAACTGAACACACCCCAGTTCTTTAGCTTGTGCTGAGCTTCACTTGCTAGGATTTAGTGAAAGAGAACTGATGTTTTTTGAAGCCCAAGTGACCTTGCTGTCAAAGGAGGATGAAGGTATCATGAAGGAAATGACGTCCCACTGTTTGCTGTAGATCTGAGAGGATTGAATAGATATTAACATTATGGTGATTGCTTCCTCCTACCTTCTGATTGGTTAGGTGTAAATAACCAATCCGCTTAGATCTACAGCAGTGGAATTCAGCAGTCCTTTTAATCCTCCGCACCACAGGGAGGAATGGCAAGACATGGTTTCTATAGAGATTAACAATATTGGGCAGTTAAATGTATTTCATTTCCTAGCTAGGATATTACTGTGACCCTTATCTAAAGGTGACACAAACATTGTGCTTTGGTTGCTGATTATTCTGAAGACCTCAGCCTTGCAAGCTGCCCCTAACCCTTGTCTTCAGCACCTTGGACAGGGTTTTGACTAGATACTGTAGTAAACAGCTTATGTCATAATTGACTTTTCGTAGTAGGTTAGGAGAATTAACGTAACAGGTTATGATAGTTAGCTTAAGGTTGGGAGAAGGGTTAGGGTTAGCTTAAAAGCTAGAAAAATATCTGCTTTGTGGCGTCAATTTGACGAACTAATCTATCTAGGCTTGACCCTTGGAGAGAATGACCGTAGCAAGGAGAGAATGGAAACTTGCAGAGGAAGAGATGAAACAGTTGTTGGTGAGGCCTCAACCAAACTGCACAACATGACAGCTGTTGGTGAGGCCTCAACCAAACTGCACAACATGACAGCTGTTGGCCAGGCCTTCCCCGAACTACACAACATGGCAGTTGTTGGCCAGGCCTCAACAGAACTACACAACATGGCAGTTGTTGGCCAGGCCTCAACAGAACTACACAACATGGCAGCTGTTGGCGAGGCCTCAACATAACTACACAACATGGCAGTGCCTCTCCAAGGGCTTGATGAGAAGAGTGAACAGAATCATACAGCAACAGACAAACTAGCAGAATATATGATAGTCCAGTGTCCAGTCATTGTGGGTGTTTATAGTGTCAGGAAAACATGACCGCTATATAGATTGTAAGTCATTGTTTGTGTTTCTGTGTGTAGTCTGATAGAGAAATGTGGGTCTTTTTAAACCCAAGGTGATCGAAGGACAAGTGGGAAAAGGCAGCATAGACACCTGTATGCTTCTCTTCTCATCACTTCCTCCCCATCTTTCTCTCTCTCCCCTCTCTCCCCCCTCTCTTCTCTCTCCCCTCCTCTCTTCTCTCTCTCTCTTCCCGAGTCCCCCTCTCTTCTCTCTCTCTCCCCGAGACCCCTCCTCTCTTCTCTCTCTCTCTCTCTCTGAGTCCCCTCCTCTCTCCCCTCCTCTCTTCTCTCTCTCACCTCCTCTCTTCTCTCTCTCCCCGAGTCCCCTCCTCTCTTCTCTCTCTCTGAGTCCCCCCTCTTCTCTCTCTCTCCGAGTCCCCCCCTCTTCTCTCTCTCTCTCCCAGTCTCTTCTCTCTCTTCCCCTCTTCTCTCTCTCCCCTTCTCTCTCTCTCTCCGAGTCCCTCCTCTCTCCCCTCCTCTCTTCTCTCCCGCCTCTCTTCTCTCTCTCCCCTCCTCTCTTCTCTCTCTCTCCCCGAGTCCCCTTCTCTCTCTCTCCGAGTCCTCTCCCCTCTCTTCTCTCTCTCCCCTCCTCTCTTCTCTCTCTCTCCCCGAGTCCCCTTCTCTCTCTCCCCGAGTCCCCTCCTCTCTTCTCTCTCTCTCTCCGAGTCCCCTTCTCTCTCTCTCTCCGAGTCCCCTCCTCTCTTCTCTCTCTCTCTCCGAGTCCCCTCCTCTCTTCTCTCTCTCTCTCCGAGTCCCCTCCTCTCTTCTCTCTCTCTCTCTCTCTCTCCCCTCCTCTCTTCTCTCTCTCTCCCCGAGTCCCCCCTCTCTTCTCTCTCTCTCCCTGAGTCCCCTCTCTTCTCTCTCTCTCCCCGAGTCCCCCCCTCTTCTCTCTCTCCCCTCCTCTCTTCTCTCTCTCTCCCCGAATCCCCTCCTCTCTTCTCTCTCTCCCCTCCTCTCTTCTCTCTCTCTCTCCGAGTCCCCTCCTCTCTTCTCTCTCTCTCCGAGTCCCCCCTCTTCTCTCTCTCTTCGAGTCCCCCCTCTTCTCTCTCTCTCCCAGAGTCCCCTCCTCTCTCCCCTCCTCTCTTCTCTCTCTCCCCTCCTCTCTTCTCTCTCTCTCCCCGAGACACCCCCTCTTCTCTCTCTCTCTCTGAGTCCCCTCCTCTCTTCTCTCTCTCCCCGAGTCCCCTCCTCTCTGCTCTCTCTCCCCGAGTCCCCTCCTCTCTTCTCTCTCTCCCCGAGTCCCCTCCTCTCTTCTCTCTCTCCCCGAGTCCCCTCCTCTCTTCTCTCTCTCCCCGAGTCCCCTCCTCTCTTCTCTCTCTCTCCGAGTCCCCTCCTCTCTTCTCTCTCTCTCTCTCTGAGTCCCCTCCTCTCTCCTCTCTCTCCCCTCCTCTCTTCTCTCTCTCTCTCTGAGTCCCCTCCTCTCTCCCCTCCTCTCTTCTCTCTCTCACCTCCTCTCTTCTCTCTCTCCCCGTGTCCCCTCCTCTCTTCTCTCTCTCTGAGTCCCCCCTCTTCTCTCTCTCTCCGAGTCCCCCCCTCTTCTCTCTCTCTCCCAGAGTCTCTTCTCTCTTCTCTCTCTTCCCCTCTTCTCTCTCTCCCCTTCTCTCTCTCTCCGAGTCCCTCCTCTCTCCCCTCCTCTCTTCTCTCCCGCCTCTCTTCTCTCTCTCCCCTCCTCTCTTCTCTCTCTCTCCCCGAGTCCCCTCCTCTCTTCTCTCTCTCCCCGAGTCCCCTCCTCTCTTCTCTCTCTCTCCGAGTCCCCTCCTCTCTTCTCTCTCTCTCTCCGAGTCTCCCTCTTCTCTCTTCTCTCTCTTCCCCTCTTCTCTCTCCCCCTCTCTTCTCTCTCTACCCTGCTTCTCTCTCTCCTCCGAGTCCCCCTCTCTTCTCTCTCCCCGAGTCCCTTCCTCTCTTCTCTCTCCCCGAGTCCCCCCTCTCTCCTCTCTCTCTCCCCGAGTCCCCCTTCTCTTCTCTCTCTCTCACCGAGTCCCCTCCTCTCTTCTCTCTCTCCCGAGTCCCCCCTCTCTCCTCTCTCTCTCACAGAGTCCCCTCCTCTCTTCTCTCTCTCTCCCGAGTCCCCCCCTCTCTCCTCTCTCTCTCCCGAGTCCCCCCCTCTCTCCTCTCTCTCTCCCCGAGTCCCCCCTCTCTCTCTCCCTGAGTCCCCTCCTCTCTTCTCTCTCCACGAGTCCCCTCCTCTCTCTCTCTCCCAGAGTCCCCCTCTCCTCTCTCTCTTCCTGAGTCCCCTCCTCTCTTCTCTCTCACCCCGAGTCCCCCCCTCTCTTCTCTCTCTCTCCCCAAGTGCCCCCTCTTCTCTCTCTCTTCCCGAGTCCTCTCTTCTCTCTCTCTCCCGAGTCCCCTCCTCTCTTCTCTCTCTCTCCCCGAGTCCCCTCCTCTCTTCTCTCTCTCTCCCCGAGTCCCCTCCTCTCTCTCTCCCCGAGTCCCCTCCTCTCTTCTCTCTCTCTCCCCGAGTCCCCTCCTCTCTTCTCTCTCTCTCCCCGAGTCCTCTCCTCTCTCCTCTCTCTCTCCCCGAGTCCCCCCCTCTCTTCTCTCTCTCTGTTTTTTTCCTGTTCTCTGTTTGTCTCCCAAATGACACCCTATTAACAATATAGTGGTCAAAAGTAGTGTTCTATATAGGGAATAGGTTGCCATTTGGGATGCATCCTCTGTCTCCATTCCTGCATCACCCCTGCCTGCGTACCCCTCCCTTCCTTCTCACTCTCCCTCCCTCCCTCCCCTCTTCCCTCCCTCCCCTCCAGCTCCCCCAGCGTCGGGACTGAGGGGGGAGAACTGCTTTGAAGTAGGGAGAGTAGAATCTGGGGCCCAATAATTGAAGGAGCTAAAAACAGCGGCTGCCTTGTTTAGAAAGCTCTTTATTTTACACACAGGGATGGAGCGCCGACTCTCTCTCTTGCTCATGCATCGCACACATGCTGGCTCGGTTCGACACGCACAAACACACGCACACAGGCTCACAGTGGGAGCTACAGGTCTGCATGTGGGGACACGTCTGGGAGGAGGAGGGGGATGGTTATTTCTCTCTCTCTCTCATGTTTCTGATCGGATGGTAGTTTCAATTCTGAATTGATAGTTTTTCAGTGAAGTAAAAGACGACTTGTAGGAAATGCCCGACTACGAACTGATTAACAAAAATACCAAGATGGTTTATTATGGGTTCATATTGTCAAGGCGTTATTTCTATGGTTTAGTTTTCTCAATGGAGCTAATGGACTTTAAATATCACATGTATTATCTTATCAATCATAGTCTCCTGAATGAAGAACTTTCTTGTGTCTTGTGATTGAGATCAAACTAGCCGTCTCTCTCTCTCTCTTTTACATGCTGTATCAATTAGCCTGAGGATGAGGTTAAGATCAATTAGCCTGAGGATGAGGTTAAGATCAATTAGCCTAAGGATGAGGTTAAGATCAATTAGCCTGAGGATGAGCTTAATATCAATTAGCCTGAGGATGAGGTTAACATCAATTAGCCTGAGGATGAGGTTAACATCAATTAGCCTGAGGATGAGGTTAAGAGCAATTAGCCTGAGGATGAGGTTAAGATAAATTAGCCTGAGGATGAGGTTAAGATCAATTAGCCTGAGGATGAGCTTAATATCAATTAGCCTGAGGACGAGCTTAAGATCAATTAGCTTGAGGACAAGGTTAAGATCAATTAGCCTGAGGATGAGCTTAATATCAATTAGCCTGAGGACGAGCTTAAGATCAATTAGCTTGAGGACGTGTTTAAGATCAATTAGCTTGAGGACGAGGTTAAGATCAATTAGCCTGAGGATGAACTTCAGATCAATTAGCCTGAGGACGATCTTAAGATCAATAAACCTGAGGACGAGGTTAAGGTCAAACTCACATAAGCAAATGACAATGATGATATCAATCTGGAAGTAAATTATGAATTTGTTCTCACAATACACACACACAGCATACTCTTAAGCGTTTGAGATTTCTAGTCTACGGTTATTTCTTATTGAGTAATCTTAATTGTAATAGCAAGACAAGTGTGCATCCCAAATGGCACTCTTTTCCCTATTAAGTGCACTACTTTTGAGTAGAAAAGCGCAAATAAAAGGGTATAGGGTTCCATTTGGGATGCGGCCATGAAGATCCAGGCTGCTGCTGGTCTTTTTGAGTCTGAACAATTGGGCCCATATTCATAAAGCATCTGAGTAGGAGTGCTGATCCAGGATCAGGTCCCCCCCTTGTTAATCTAATCTTATTCATTATGATATAAAATGCCACACTGATTCTAGATCAGCACTCCTAATCTGAGACTATTAATATGTGCCCTGATATCCTCCACTAGAGGGCAACACAGACCAGCATTTTGTCCCCCCCATCAAAACCACTGGATCTATTCTGAACTCCTAAAGTAGTAATTTTAATATTTTTTGTTTCTCTTTGCATTGCAGAATTCATTCTATCCGGTAAGTCTTACCTGGTAAGAGAAGCTTTGAGACTTGGGATGCATTCAGTTCGTGAATTGTTTTGCTCCTTTTCGCAACGGTGTAAATAGAGCGTCACGTTTTCCCCAAACTATGCTTAGCGTTCTTCAGCATTCTCTAAGGTATGTTTGCTCACATTTTGTGGGTGTGGTGGGGTTTGAACTGATCTATATGAGGGTGACCATTGGAAATCACAGAACATAATCACCGTAATCTGACCCACCTCCCTCTGGACCCCCCATAATCACACCAACCTCCCTCTGGAGCCACCATAATCATACCAACCTCCCTCTAGGGCCACCATAATCACACCAACCTCCCTCTAGGGCCACCATAATCACACCAACCTCCCTCTAGGGCCACCATAATCACACCAACCTCCCTTTGGACCCCCCATAATCATACCAACCTCCCTCTGGAGCCACCATAATCACACCAACCTCCCTCTAGGGCCACCATAATCACACCAACCTCCCTTTGGACCCCCCATAATCACACCGACATCTCTTTGGACCCCCCATAATCACACCAACCTCCCTCTGGAGCCACCATAATCACACCAACCTCCCTCTGGAGGCACCATAATCACACCAACCTCCCTTTGGACCCCCCATAATCACACCGACATCTCTTTGGAGCCACCATAATCACACCGACCTCCTTTTGGAGCCACCATGTCACACCAACCTCCCTTTGGAACCACCATAATCACACCAACCTCCCTTTGGACCCCCCATAATCACACCGACCTCACTCTGGGGCCACCATAATCACACCGACCTCTCTCTGGGGCCACCATAATCACACCGACCTCCTTTTGGAGCCACCATAATTACACCGACCTCCCTCTGGAGCCACCATAATCACACCGACCTCCTCCTGGAACTGGTCATTCAGTAACAACACAGTTTCTGTTCAATTAAACGGTGCACAACATTGTGCCCTGTTGAACACGGCCCTGGTAGTCAGGTAGAGAGAATCCCTTTCTCTTCAACCCAGAGTGGAAGATCGTTCCTCTATAATGAGTCAGTCATATTCGTCAAGTGGAGTCAGAACATCATGACCTTCTTGGCTGACATTGCCATGCGTGGGTGTAATGAGCTGTAGATCTGAGATCATTGAATACCTCTCATTAAATGATTAGGGCTTGGGACCATGGCGACCTAATTGAGGGCAACATGACTCTACCAGGACATGGGTGGGACCAATACAAAGAGGGGGGTATCCGATTGGGATGAGTATGCATTAGACTACTCGTCTCAGGATGTTTGAGTTGCACAAGTTACCCCACCCCCCCGCCGTTGTCTTGCCAACACTGAGTGCACTAAATAGGGAATAGGGTGCTATTTAGGACGCAACATTTGTTTCCCAGGATGCTCTAGTCACACAACTTTGACTCCTCCTCCTTCAGCCTTCTTGCCCTTTATTTTAAACCTGATCGTTTGTTATTTCTCTTTCTGGGCGTCTGTACGGTGTTGTATGTAGCCTATGTGAGTTTGTATGTATGTACTGTGCCGTGAAAAGTATTTGCCCCCCTTTTCTGATTGACTCTACTTTTGCATATTTTTTATACTGAATGTTATCAGATCTTCAACCAGAACCTAATATTAGATAAAGGGAACCTGAGTTTACAAATAACAACAAAAAATGTATACTTATTTTATTGATTTAATTTACAAAGTTATGCAACACCCAATTCCCCTGTGTGAAAAAGTAATTGCCCGCTTACGCTCAATAACTGGTTGTGCCAACTTTTATCTGCAATGACTGCAACCAAATGCTTCCTGTAGTTGTTGATCAGTCTCTCACATCACTGTGGAGGAATTTTGACCCACTCTTCCATGCAGAACTGCTTTAACTCAGTGACATTTGTGGGTTTTCAAGCATGAACTAAATGACAAAAAAATTAAAACTTAAATGAACTGCTTGTTTCAAGTCCTGCCACAACATCTCAATTGGGATTAGGTCTGGACTTTGACTAGGCTATTCCAAAACTTCAAATGTGTTGTTTTTTAACAATTTTCATGTAGACTTGAATCCCTTTCTCTGCAAGCTGGGTCATGCAGCAAGACAATGATCCAAAACACACTATCAAGTCTACATGAAAATGGTTAAAAAGCAACACATTTGAAGTTTTGGAATGGCCTAGTCAGTCCAGACCTAATCCCAATTGAGATGTTATGGCAGGACTTGAAACGAGTAGTTCATGCTTGAAAACCCACAAATGTCGCTGAATTAAGGCAGTTCTGCATGGAAGAGTGGGCCAAAATTCCTCCACAGCGACGTGAGAGACTGCTCAACAACTACTGGAAGCGTTTGGTTGGAGTCATTGCAGATAAAGGTGGCACAACCAGTTATTTGTATTTTATATTTATTAAGGATCCCCATTAGCTGTTGCCATGGCAGCAGCTACTCTTCCTGCGGTCCAGCAACATTAAGGCAGTTATATACAATTTAAAATATTACATGACATTACATTTCATAACACTTTACCCAATTTTGAGTGTAAGGGGGCAATTACTTTTTCCCACAGGGGCATTGGGTGTTTAAGATCTGATAACATTTAGTATAAAAAAATATGCAAAAGTTGAGAAAATTAGAAATGGGGCAAATACTTTTTCACAGCACTGTATGTATCTTCTAACTACCACCTGTATATGCATGCATTTCTCCTTCTCATGCAGCAGGGGGTGACATATTCTTAGCTAAAGCGCCCCCTGATTTATCGTGACCAGGTATTTCCCAAACCAGCCATCCGGAGCCGGAGCCACACACACACACACACACACACACACACACACACACACCTCGGTGAATAGTCAACTTGAGCAGGAGAACCAGGTGAATGCAAAAAAAAACACATGAAGAAACTCAATGAGCATTCAATAAATAGTTTACATATGTGTCCTCTATTGTTGGACTTGCCTGTATTGATGGTGGTAGTCTATACTAGAACCCCTACAGACCCTAAGTCCTCTATTGCTCCCCACTCCCTATGTTGGCTACCTGGGGCCGTATGTATCCAGCGTCTGAATAGGAATGCTGATCTAGGATCCGTTTTGGCTTTTAGATCACAATGAATAAGATTACATGGACTAGGTGGACCTGATCCTAGATCAGCACTCCTACTCTGCGACGCTTTATGGACACGGCCCTGGTCGTGAGACTTAAAAGTACGAACAGTACCTCCTGCCTCTAAAGCCTGATGTTGTGATCATAGAGGCGTTCAACCCAAAACGCAAACCTCATTTCGAATCCAAGTCTTTATCCTTATAGCCTCGATCAAACTCACCTGATCCACCTAGTCAAGGGCTTGCCTTGACAAGTTGAGTCCGGTGTGCTAGCTCTGGAATAAATCAAATACATGGAATGGCAGGGGGTCCCCGAGGAGAGGGCAACTTGAATGTCCTTATGTTTTAAGGCTGCATGACCTCTCCAGATAAATGCATTTTTAGCAAGACCTCGCCATAGTTTTTGTTTTTACAAGGACTGAGAGGGGTTTTATGCCATTCAGCACCATGGATAGCGACATACAGAGAATGAGTGATTGATACATAAGTGATTAACGTGTCGATACAGCAGTTTGCTATGCAAACGAAACAGGCACCAGGGCAGGAACGTACCTACACGGAGAAACGCATCCATTGTGAACGAAAACTTTGTATTCTTCCCTTTACTAAAGAAAAGCAACGTCTGCCCCCTCATGTACAATGCTGGGAATAGTAACAGCACCGCGAGGCGTGCTATATATAGCAGCCAGTAAGCGCTAGCATGTCAACTTCAGCAGGAGTGCGGGGAAGTGGCTGCTACACGTGTGACCGCACTGAATATACGCAGCTCGCTATAAACAGCAACCTCACCATAAATTATACATCGAAAAATATTTGCTGTTAAAAACCCCATAGAAATCCCATCGCTCGAAAGACAAAACACACACTGCATAAATGCTGCAACCCTATGCCTATCTATATGAAGGGATTTCTTCTCCTTCATGTTTGGTAGGCTATTTCTGACAAAGGGCTCGGTTATATTGTTTTGTTGTTGTTTTGATGCTATAGCTGATCGATGACGGATATAGCCTATACCGTATGAAATATATACTGAGTACACCAAATATTAGGAACACCTTCCCTCAGAACAACTTAAATTCGTCTGGGCATGGACTCTACAATGTGTCGAAAGCGTTCCACAGGGATGCTGGCCCATTTGACTCCAATGCTTCCCACAGTTGTGTCAAGTTGGCTGGATGTCCTTTGGGTGGTGGACCAAACTGTTGAGCGTGCAAAACCCAGCAGCGTTGCAGTTCTTGACACAAACCGGTGTGCCTGGCACCTACTACTATACCCCGTTCAAAGGCACTTAAATATTTTGTCTTGCCCATTCATCCTCTGAATGGCACACATACACAACCCATGTCTCAATTGTCTCAAGGCTTAAAAATCATTCTTTAACCTGTCTCCTCCCCTTCATCTACAGCGATTGAAGTGGATTTAACAAATGACATCAAAAAGGGATCATAGCTTTCACCTGAATTCACCTGGTCAGTCTATGTCATGGAAAGAGCAGGTGTTCTTAATGTTTTGTATACTCAGTGTGTGTATATAAAGGATTTGGGTTTGAAAGCGCTATGGGGGTTGTAGTGTATTTTTATCACCTGCCATATTGCAGAAATAGAAAGCCAATAAAAATAGACTTCAGTTCTCAATCGAAGACGCTTGTGCAGCGAACCGTGTCTTTATTTGTGATGGAAGGAAGACTTAAAGCCTCGTTATGTAATGTAGCATGTGAACGCGGCGAGAGACATAACCAGTTGGGGGCAGAGAATAGTAGAAACACCATGATATTTGGTCTATGCATAAAGCGCTCCAAAAACGAATAACAAGGGAACACTGTTCTTTATGTCCCCGAAGATTAGGGTGTTTGATTTAAAAACCCAGCGGAAAAGTACAAACTGTACCTTCCATCAGAAGAACAAGTGTATTCCCAAATTCATTCATCTAGTCATTCGGGGAGCTCGGGAGGAATTCTGTGAATGACTGGGTGAAGGGATGAATGAATGAACCCAATATGAGCGCGCGTGTGTGTGCGCAATCCCTGTCAATGGGTGCGAGTTGCAGGCAGCTATAGCTGCACGTTTGCGGGGGCGATATTGCACATAAAGGTTTCGGGTAAATTAAGAAGAAGAAAAAAAAAAACACCCACCCACTCCAAACACACCCACGCACAAACTTTTTTTCAAACGGGTGTTGCACAGCGGGTAAATGTGACAATGGCAGGACACCCGTCTGTTGATAAATATCCACCGCCTCTATTCATGCACTCTTATTGTGCAGCAGCTCTGAACCATGTGATGCCGAGGGGGAGGGGAGGGGGGGTGCTATAAATAGCTCCTATAGCTCGGCTTCCATTGACATCATTTAGGCAGGAGAGATGGAAAAATAAACAGGGAGGGGGAATGGGTGGGATCCTTAATCTGAGCTTGAAATTCAAACAAACCCTCACCATTAATCTCTTCCACTCCCCCCATCCATCCATGCCTTCCAACCCAGCTCCCAATAGTAAACAACCAAAACCCTGTCCATTTCCTAGAACGACTATGCGTCGCCCTATACGAGATGGAATGGAAACCCGAAGGCAGATGGGAGGGACATCAAACAAATTAAAATGATCCGTGTATAAACACACAGGCACATGTGGGAGACGAGGGGCCACCCATAAGGCAAATGTTTTGGAGAGCTTAATAATGGAAATGGAAAATGAAACCATGTATTATTGACATACTTAAAATCCTGCCGTCTTTAGATAGCGGCCGTATTTTCATTTATTTATCAAGTCATATGCTTCTGTTATGATGGAGGGAGAGTTTAAACAGGCAGAGGAGGGAGGTAGGCTGCGATGGAGAGAAGGAGGCGGGTGGAGTTGAGGTGACTTGTGTGTTTATGTTTTCATAGAGGAGCACTCTGTTTCCATGGTCGGTGGTTCTTAGTCACCTCCGGAATCGTTCTCTCCAGCCAGCCTTGGCTCTGACCCCTGAGTGCTGCTGCGTGACTCCTGATTGTTCCCGATGACGTCTTATGATCCATCTCTGCTCGCGGGCCTCCAATCACACGTCACAAGTCTTCCCGCGAGCCCCGGAAAGACAAGGACGCGGACGACGACACGTTTGCTTTAGGCCGAGAACACCCATATAGGCCTGTCACCCTTGACAATTTTATCGTAGATCTCATGATTTATGTAAGTAAATATAAACCTTGCGTATCATGTCTGACAGTTGTTTTATTACATCATATGATTCTCCATGTTTGATTCGACTATAGGTCACCTATAAGCCGCCTAGCCTATTAGTTCATCGTTTACTTGACAACATCAGTACGGAAGAAAGACTATCATTGACAAGGAATAATTCCTTAGACAAGGCTAAGGAAAATATAATTCACCCCCATGATTTCATCTCAACAAAGTATTTAAAGTCTTTAAAGAGCAACTGCCCCTAAAAAACAATGTATCTGGTAGAAAACGGCCTATGTGGCATTGATAAGAGTCAGAAACATCTATTCTACTGTTTACTACAAAGTGTAAATAGGATAATTTTGGTCATAAAGTCAGTCTCGTCCAAAACGGAGTTTTGATGGTTGGGTTTGTTTCAATCGTGCCCATATGCCCACAGCTTATCAATTCGTGACAGGGATCATAATGCCTGTGGTAAATTTGGGTTGACTTTGGATATCCCTACAGGGCTAGTTAGAGACCATCGGTAAACTACACAATGTACATGGGACAATATGTTAAGATTCCAATACTAACAAATGTAAATGACTTAAAAACCTCCATCCAACTATAAATTGTAGAACTTCATATACAAATATTGAAAGAATTTAATGAGAAAACAAAAAAAATTGTGCAACATGAAAATGTTGTCAAATTTACATTGTGTACAACACAATCTCACATTCAATTCGTGTAAATATGTAAAAAAAAAAGTATTTCAGTAGATTTTGTGCATTTTTATGCGTTTTTGTGTGGCTTAATTCGTGTGAAAATACACACATTTTTGTGCCACTTAATTCGTAGGAAAATACACGTTTGTGCGACTTCATTCATAGGAAAATACATTTTGGGGGGTAAAACTTCGGAACAATCTTTTGAAAGTTAATGGAGCAATGCATTTTGGGCAATGGTGTTCTACGCTGCCTTTTTTTGTGTCCGACATTTATTTCTATAAAAAAAAAAACGTGTTAGCAACCCAATATTGTTAATCAACCAAGTTTTCACCGAAATACTTATAATATAATAGTAGCCTTAAGTTTTTTATTTTATTTTATTAATGCCAATGTGGTTTTCTATGCTTGTTTTTGCTTAATACTTTGGGATAATGGTGCTATGTCAGATTTTATGAGGGTTGCCAGATTGGAGTAAAATGCTGTATTTGTAAGTTTCTTTGTGTGGTATTGATTAAGGTATTTGATTGGGGAATGGGGATACAGTGGCTTGCGAAAGTATTCACCTCCCTTGGCATTTTTCCTATTTTGTTGCCTTACAACCTGGAATTAAATTGATTTTTGGGGGGTTTGTATCATTTGATTTACACAACATGCCTACCACTTTGAAGATGCAAAATATTTTTTGCGGAGAAACAAACAAGAAATAAGACAAAAAACAGAACTTGAGCATGCATAACTATTCACCCCACCAAAGTCAATACTTTGCAGAGCCACCCTTTGCAGCAATTGGCACATCTAGCCACTGGGATTTTTGCCCATTCTTCAAGGCAAAACTGCTCCAGCTCCTTCAAGTTGGATGGTGTACAGAAATCTTTAAGTCATGCCACAGATTCTCAATTGGATTGAGGTCTGGGCTTTGACTAGGCCATTCCAAGATATTTAAATGTTTCCCCTTAAACCACTTGAGTCTTGCTTTAGCAGTATGCTTAGGGTCATTGTCCTGCTGGAAGGTGAACCTCCGTCCCAGTTTCAAATCTCTGGAAGACTGAAACAGGTTTCCCTCAAGAATTTCTCTGTATTTAGCGCCATCCATCATTCCTTCAATTCTGACCAGTTTCCCAGTCCCTGCCGATGAAAAACATCCCCACAGCATGATGCTGCCACCACCATTCTTCACTGTGGGGATGGTGTTCTTGGGGTAATGAGAGGTGTTGGGTTTGCGCCAGACATAGCGAATTTTAGTCTCATATGACCAGAGTACCTTCTTCCATATGTTTGGGGAGTCTTCCACATGCCTTTTGGCGAACAACAAACGTGTTTGCTTATTTTTTTCTTTAAGCAATGGCTTTTTTCTGGCCACTCTTCCATAAAGCCCAGCTCTGTGGAGTGTACAGCTTAAAGTGGTCCTATGGACAGATACTCCAATCTCCGCTGTGGAGCTTTGCAGCTCCTTCAGGGTTATCTTTGGTCTCTTTGTTGCCTCTCTGATTAATGCCCTCCTTGCCTGGTTTGTGAGTTTTGGTGGGCGGCACTCTCTTGGCAGGTTTGTTGTGGTGCCATATTCTTTCCATTTTTTAATAATGGATTTAATGGTGCTCCGTGGGATGTTGAACGTTTCAGATATTTTTTTATAATCTAACCCTAATCTGTACTTCTCCACAACTTTGTCCCTGACCTGTTTGGAGAGCTCCTTGGTCTTCATGGTGCTGCTTGCTTGGTGGTGCCCCTTGCTTAGCGGTGTTGCAGACTCTGGGGCCTTTCAGAACAGGTGTATATATACTGAGATCATGTGACAGATCATGTGACACTTAGATTGCACACAGGTGGACTTTATTTAACTAATTATGTGATTTCTGAAGGTAATTGGTTGCACCAGATCTTATTTAGGGGCTTCATAGCAAAGGGGTTGAATACATATGCACGCTCCACTTTTCTGTTATTAATTTTTTATACTTTTTTTAAACAAGTTCTTTTTTTCATTTCACTTCACAAATGTGGACTATTTTGTGTATGTCCATTACATGAAATCCAAATAAAAATCCATTAAATTACAGGTTGTAATTAATCAAAATAGGAAAAACGCCAAGGGGGATGAATACTTTTGCAAGGCCCTATACATTTTCATGATTGGAAATTAATTCATAAATAAATGTGGGGAAACAGAAGACCTGCAAAACATATCTGTTTGGTTTAAATTCCTCTTGTGCAACTGCATGATATTTCCAACTATAACGAATCTGGACTATGATCAATTAAGCCGTATCAATGCAGTTAAACAGGTTAATGTAAAATAATGAATTATGTTGGCTTACACTTATGGCGCTTCCAAGGCTGTTTCATGATGATTATTACAGTCGTGTTATATACTTAGGCTATTGTGACAAGGCATATGCCAGCATTGTAGGACTACTGCCTCTACCCAGAGGCCTACTAGGCTGTCATGGCAACGGCCCTTAGTGCTCACTTTGCCACGTATGAGCCCTGGTTAGTGTCCCTGTTGCAGCTTTCACTTTCTTCCACTACATTGGTGGCAGCATTGGGATCACGTCCAGCTCACGTCTAGTTATGTGATCTAGTGTTGGGAAGCATTCTGTTTTTCAACATTGTGTTGGGTGTAATTACATTGATATATCTAGTGAACAATGGATAAGCAACAATGGGCGGTGACGGATAGAAGTAGTCACTACAGGTGTGATCAAGCCTTACATCAAAGTTGCCTGAAGCTGAATGGAAAATGTTATGCCATGACCAGTTATTCAGAAGAAAATCCTCTGTGACTGTCTAATTTACATAAGTTAATTTACCAGTGTGGACCCAAAACAAACACATTCTACACATTTACAAACTACCTGTTTAAAATGTTATTACAACCATGGTGTTCTTTTGTTACTGAAGCTTTTATATCAAATAATCCACATCGTATGGGTAGACAAATAATGTAAGTGTGTTATGCAGCAAAACACAACTATCCTTTTTTTAGGATGCAAACCAGTCATATGAATCACTGTTAAACCATCCTGTTCTGATCTAAAGAGATGGATTTAGGATTTTCTACAGCCTCGAATCGAGGCCTTTCCCAGTCATGAAGGACGAAGCTAGGCCCCTCTTGGTTCTCATTGGCGAAGACTGAACTCAAGTTAGGGGTTATATGTCAGACTCTCCTATACCAGTTTGCCCAACATGTTATACCCCAAATGTTGTAAATAAACCCTTTTTAAGGTGATATAATTTGTGTCATTATTATAGGGCTGTGAAACCCATAGCTGAATGGCTTCAGACTGAGCTTTTCTCACCATTTATTTATGGAGTGCATTTCTGTTTTATAACAGGTAGAGTCCATTATTTACAGTAGTGTGTTGATTAATTATTGCTTTCTTCAATGGAAATACAGAATATGTATAAAAATGGCAAATATACCAAAAGCTAAATCAAGCAGAGATTTACGGCTATTTAACCATGTTAATCATTACTGAAACTACAAACATTTAACCAGTTAAAGATAATGAATACAACTAGATACAAATATTTTATTTAAAATAATTCATACAAAAGTCAAGAGTAGACTATAACAGGAGTACAAACAAATTATTTGTTTGCGTGTGTGTGTATTTGTCAAGATCGTCGTAAGGAATAGACCAAGGCGCAGCGTGATGAACGAACATGTTTACTCTTTATTATCTTTAGTGATAATCGACACAATAAACAAAACAAGAAACGACTCGTGAAGTCCACGGTAACAATGACCGAACACGGAACAAGAACCCACAAACACAAAGGGAAAATAGACAGTATAAATATGGCTCCCAATCAGAGACAACCAACGACAGCTGACACTCGTTGCCTCTGATTGGGAGTCACTCTAGCCAACATAGAAATAAACACACCAGAATTACCAACATAGAAATAAACACATAGAATGAACACAACCTGGCTCAACATATAGAGTCCCAGAGCCAGGGTGTGACAGTACCTCCCCCTAAAGGCGCGGACTGCGACCGCGCCTCAACTTGAAAACAGGGGAGGGCTGGGCGGGCATACCTCCTCGGCGGCGGTTCTGGCTCCGGCCTTGACCACCACCCTCCAATACACCCCCCATAGCGCCCCTGGTCCAGTCTGGCCCCGCCGGCTGGAGCTGAACTGGACTTAGCAGGAGCGGTTAGCTTCAGCTCCATAGTGGAGCAGTTGACCGGTACCTTACCAGGCACCGGTGACCCAGGCACGGGTTGTGCTGGACTGACGACGCGCACCGTAGACTTGGTGCGAGTGGCAGGAACAGGCCGGGCCGGGCTGGCGACGCGCACCGTATACTTGGTGCGAGTGGCAGGAATAGGCCGGGCCGGGCTGGCGACGCGCACCGTAGACTTGGTGCGTGGAGCAGGGACAGGCCGGACTGGACTGGCGACGCACACCGTAGGCTTGGTGCGTGGAGCAGGGACAGGCCGGGCTGGGCTGTCGACGCACACCGTAGGCTTGGTGCGTGGAGCAGGGACAGGCCGGACCGGGCTGGCGACGCACACCGTAGGCTTGGTGCGTGGAGCAGGGACTGCCCGGACTGGGCTGGCGACGCACACCGTAGGCTTGGTGCGTGGAGCAGGGACAGGCCGAACCGGGCTGTGGAGACGGATAGGAGACCTGGAGTGAAGAGCGGCCACAACCCGTCCTGGCTGAATGCCTACCCTCACACACTCTGTGTGAGGCATCCGCACTGGGACGTACAGGGCGGTGTATCCGTAACCTGGTGGCCTTCTGAATCCGCCCCTTTTTTGCCTCCGTCAGCCCCGTCGTCCATGCCGTGTGCCCCCCCCTAAAAATGTTCTGGGGTTGCCTCTCGCCTGTCCGACGTTGACCCGTTTGGCGCCGCTGCTCCTCTCTACGGCGCGCCTCCACCGTCTCTTCTCCCGGCGCTTCCTCCCATGTCCAGCCCAAGAGCTGCCCCTGGACACGCTGCTTGGTCGTTGCATGGTGGGTTCTTCTGTCAAGATCGTCGTAAGGAATAGACCAAGGCGCAGCGTGATGAACGAACATGTTTACTCTTTATTATCTTTAGTGATAATCGACACAATAAACAAAACAAGAAACGACTCGTGAAGTCCACGGTAACAATGACCGAACACGGAACAAGAACCCACAAACACAAAGGGAAAATAGACAGTATAAATATGGCTCCCAATCAGAGACAACCAACGACAGCTGACACTCGTTGCCTCTGATTGGGAGTCACTCTAGCCAACATAGAAATAAACACACCAGAATTACCAACATAGAAATAAACACATAGAATGAACACACCCTGGCTCAACATATAGAGTCCCAGAGCCAGGGTGTGACAGTATTATGGTGTGTATTATAATTTCCCGTCATAAAAATGTATCCCTATTCCCCAATGAAATACCTTCCTCGATACCAAAAAAATAAAAATAACTATTTTTTTCTCTAATCTGGCAAACCTCATCAAATTCGACATAGCCTTGTATAAAATGCATTATGAAAGAAATTGTGTAATGTACACGAAAAAGTGGAGCCTTGTATTAAATGCGTTATGAAGAAAATCGTGTAGGCCTACTGTTGCCTACAGGAAAAAAGACCCTTTCTGACTACAAGTACACCAGTATGCCAAAGTATTAAGCGTAAACAAGCATAGAAAACAGCATTGGCATGAATTTAAAAAACAACAACGTAAGGCTACTATTATTATAATTATTTTGGTGACAACCTGGTTGAATAACAATATTGAGTTGTTAACACGTTTTTAAAAATATATAAATAAATGTGGGACACAAAAAAAAGGCTGTGTAGAACACCATTGCCCATCATACAACTTTTGAAAGATTATAAATGATTTACCCACATGTAAAACTGCTAAAAGTATACCTTATTTTAAAGTGACAGACCTATGAACATGTATAACTGAGTTACCAACATTTATTACTGCTGCAGATACCTTTAAAGAAAGTGGAAAACTTCTGGACATTTATTAATGAGTTGCAAACATTTATAAAATAATATAATCTTCTTAAACATACAATACATAGTAAGAATGTAATTTAATAGAAGGATACATTGGGGAAACAATTGTAATTGCAGTGACTCAAATCTGTAGCCTATCATTGGTATAGTGCCTTCTAACTCAACTCTGGACCTCGAAGACAGTTCCACTGCATTTTTTTCATTGTTCCCCTCTAATCAGGGACTGACTTGGACCTTGGACACCAGGTGTGTGAAATTAATTATCAGGTAGAACAGAAAACCAGCAAGCTCCGGACCTCGTAGGGTAAGAGTTGAATACCCTTGGTATAGTGAGTAGCCTAGCTAATTCAAATAAACAGGGGGTTTCTTTTTCTCCTATTTTTAACATTACAAGTCAGAATAGAAATTGACAACAGATTAACTATTTAAAATACAACATAGGGTCTCATGGTCCCCTTCTGTGTCTTCATCTGTTTCTCTCTTGCTAAGCACTTTCCCATCCTGGAGTCTGAGACCTTATGGGAATCTATGGGAGAGAAGAGGGATTTATGACAATTTAGCATAGACACTATCTACACATAACTCTAATATCATCATTATCATGATTTATACCACTTAGGCTTAGCTAGTTATGTTATCCACAGCTAGCTAATAATAAAAGATAGATAGCTAGTGTTTAACATTACTTGCTAACACTAATAGCTAGCTACCACAGTTTAAAGGGGTTAGCTAGTTATCACAATTTTTACTAATTCACTAGCTAGTTAGCTAGCTAGATATTAATTTAGTCTTAAAATTGGAACCACTAGTTCTTACCAGCTACCTACCTAGAGACAGTACCTGAGTTCAAAGGTTACATAACTAGCTAAGTGTTAATCCCAAAAAGCTAGCTAAACAAATTGCATGGAAATTATTCATGTTAATGTTAGCTAGCTAGCTGGCAGCTAACGTTTGCTAGCTTGCTAGCAAATCTAACTAGCCAGAAAACATGATATACGTAACTAGTTAACTATATCACACCAAACATTATCACGTTCTAAATCGTGTAGCAACATTTTTGGTTTTACCTAATGCTAGCTAGCTAACGTTTCCTAGCTAACTAGGTAGGACAGAGGTTCTATTAAATGTTAGCTAGCTAGCTAGCTACTTAGCTAGCTGAGCAGCGTTTTAATTCATCCAGCAGAATTTCTGCACAGATAAAACAATGAGCCAGATATTTCACCGGATGTATAAATGTGAAGCATCAGGTTGGCGTTTCCACTCACTATCAAATATGGTGATGAGAGGAAGCCTAGTGGCTGGCAGTGGGAGAAGATGGAGCGAGATGGACTTTGGTCAACATTCTGCAAATGTTATCATCGATGAAACATTTGATCTCCATCAAGTTTTCTGTTTCCAAAACTAGAATCTGTAACAAATAGAGTGGACTACGTTTTGTAGACTTTACCCTTTGCCAAAGTTGTGTTGTTTAGAAGGAGTGGAAGGGCGAATTGAGTTATTGCACACACGAACTTCACAGAGTAGGTGTTCCCTAACGGAAATATGCAAATAAATTCTAGAACGCGCCTTGCTTTTCTGCCCACTATGATTCATTTGCTACATGGAAACGACAGGCTGTGGTCTATCTTGGGTTAGTTAGGGTTAGTTCTGTATCCAAAAGTGAAATAAATTGCATAGAGAATTGACCCTCTCCTCTGTCGCGCAATCTCTTCTGTCTGGCCTTTGCACACTTCTCATAGCCACGTCCATCATGATTCTTCACAATGCACTGTCACATGATGTCAGTGTCAACACAACATTCTGGGCACATTCCAGGTCGTCTTTATTTCAAGCGCGTTTCACAGATGGGGAGATCTCACAAAGTCGGGGGAATTTCTCAGAAACCAGTGAACCACCCCAATAATATGGCTTGAGATCTTCAGATGAGACCTTCATTCCTGGAATAAATAAGTGTACCAATGCAATCATCAGGGTTTCAAACGTGGGGCAAGACACATCATGGGAGTTGACAATTGGTCTGAAAACCAACCATTTCTGTTCTTGGGACAGAGCAACAATGCACCCAAAAGTGAAAAAATAACTATTGTTTAATTGTGCAACCATTGAAAATAAAGTTGCATGATGATACATAAGGGTTCAATATTATACACATTTGTAAGTGCATTTATAAATGGTTAATAGCTGGGGGTATATAGTGGCTCACTATTTGGCAAGCACTGACTACCTATCTCACTATTTTGACCAATTTGTTATAACCCATTTATTAATTATTTATATACTGCATTTACAAATGATTAAATAACCGTTAATAACGTAATTACAACCCCTTTATAAGTCCTTTACAAATGGAACCGGTTTGTAAAGCGTTACCAATATATGTGTAGTTGTGCGAACCGTCAGTGGAAGTGTTGGAGCAGTTTAAATGTTTGATGGTTATGCCAATGCAAGTTGAGCAACTCCATTTACACTGTTCTGCAAACTTTGCAAGAGAATGGGTCAGTAATGAGCTGCACTGTAAAGAGGTTATTGTGCATTTTCCAGTAACTTGTGAATTTGTAATTTCTTAACTGGAAACTACTCGTCAGTAAGTTATTGTAAAAGTCACAACAACTTACTGGCAAATGTCTCCCATGAGAGGGAATGTCATCCAAGTTAATGTACTCTGTTGTATTCTGTCCATAAATATTAAGCTTGTCAGTTCTGCAACCTTTATTAGGCTGACATACTGTAAGTGCATATGATACCAAAGAGCCATACAATATTTCATTCATAGCTAGTCACCATGTTATTTTAAAACTCACTTAACAGACCGTCAGGTTAGTGAATGTGACAGATTAGCTACAGTAAATTACAATTGCAACTAGTTGATAGTAAGTGATTGAAAATTAAACATGAACTTCCTGTAAACCAGCTGCTATTAAGATTTTGGAACAAGCACAGTAACCTCTTAACAGTGCAGCACTTGATTGTCACAAGTTCTTTCAAAGACTGCAGAACTGACAGTGTCCAATAACAAACAAAATACAATATAACAATAAAACCACTTAAACTGGTACAACATTTCCATTGATGGTTGGTACAAATACAACATATTTTAGACCATGCCCCCAAATATGCTAATGAGCCCCGCCAGCACATTGCCACCACCTACATTTCAAAGTGTAGTAATGATTGTACCTAATCCTGCGTTCGTAACCAAGTGAGAAGTGGGAATTTACCACATACGACTGGGAAAAATCCACTTTAATGGCCCTCCAACTGGTAATTACTAGTGGGAAATGTGTCTATTATCCCTGAGCTCAGACTTCTCCCACATGCTGACCTCTGACATCACCTACTAAGGAAATTATCTCGATAACAGCATTTTCAGCAGTTAAATGTAACCACAAAACATTATTTATAAAAAGCAATCTATTAATATATGTTTTAAACCCAATATATTCAATGTGAGTTCCTATGTATGCCTTTGAAGGTACCTTATGTGTACCTTTGACCTTTTTGTACACAAGGGAACAACACGGTACCGTAACTGTACTCTTATATTTGACAGTATGTGGATATATGTTCTTAGTAACAAATAACCATCTGTTGGCACTGCAAAGACATTCATGCACTCCAGACCAAAAGGTTGCAAGTTCAAATCTCTAGAGCATTTATGCACACTTAGGGCTAGATTCTGTCAGATCTGCACCAGCTATGCAGGTGTTGGCAATTGTGTGTTTCTGATTGAATCTAGACCTTAATGTCAAGTGTCTCTGAGCACAGCTACTTTTCATTGATGTTGTCAGATAATTGCACGATTATTGACTTGATTCCAGGGAACTTTTAGCAAAGTGCAGAAATGTATTATTGACTATAAATCTGTGGCCAATCTCATGGCCAAAGACCTGGTGGTGAAGCAGGAAATCCAGGTTACTGGCATCCAAGAGGTTGTGAGTTCAAATCCTAAGTGTGGTTGCGTCCCAAGTGTGCTAACTGATGTTGAGGTCAATTCCATTTAACTTCCAGTCAATTCAGAAAGTGAACCCAATTCCACATTTTCCGGTTTTGAAAATAATTGGAATTATAATTGGAATTTCTGTGTACTTCCTGAATACAGTTTGTTGTTGTACAGTATATTTACTGTAAAAATACAGTTAGGCTGTAGAAATACATAAAAAGGTTGTTTCCACTATTTTCACTGCAACTCAGTAGCCGATTACTTCCTATAAAATTACTGGATAAAAAAAAAAACAGTTTGTGCCATAAGCGCGTCTAAACAAGTTTCCTATAAGTTTAAATGCAATTGCAAGTGAGGCGTGCCAAGTTAATTTGCTTAACGGGCCTATCACTGGTGTAGAGAGGAGTAGGCAGGAGGCAGTCGCACGTTTAGAACTACTGAATTTATTTAAGCACCATAGATCAAAGCGGGACGAAACTCAAACGCTGTTGTGCTGAAAATATATCTTCATAAATCAAAATGCACAGGGCGAACCCAAAGTGCAAAATATAAAGTACTCGGGAAATAGTAGGAGAGATTCCTCTCAGGAAAACAAGTAACATATACAATGACCGACAAAGACAAACGGCAGAGGGAGTATATATACAGTGATAGAGTTTGGATTGGAACCAGGTGTGTGTAATGATGACGAGACAAGTCTGGGGTTGATGAGTGAAGGGCATTTGCCAGCAGTAGGTTCGGCAGCAGCTAGAAGGCCAGCGACGCCGAACGCCTGAGCTGGACAGGAGGGGCAGCCAAAGCGAAGGCTGGTGTTACAGGGCCAAAAAGTACCCAAGTGCATTGCTATTCACAGTAAATATATAGCAAAATACTATTACTGTAGTACTTTTTTTTTTATCTGTGAAATTAACAGCAATGGCTAACAGTGTAGTTTCATGCTATCACATGTTGAACCACATGATTTTACATGTGGAATATCATGATTTCATTCGACGTGAACATTTTTTGTTTTTTAACACTTCATGTGACGTTTGACATGTGAAAAAAAAATGTAACACTACAAATGTGATATTTCACATGTGAACATGTGTTTTCGGAACACTTCACATGTGACATTTCACATGTGAAAATACATGTTTCTGGAACACGTCAGGTGAAAATTCATGTTTTTGGAACTTCACATAGCATGCGTTATCGCTGTTCAGCTAAAGTATGGCCCAAGCTGGGATTTGAACTCACAACCTCTGGATTTGAGGAACACTCACCAAGTCTGTTGCATTCCCATGTACATTCATGAGATAAACTCTTCGGCACTTAGTAAAAGAGTGCCATCTGCACTGCTATTTTAGTTAATTATTCAAACTATTCTCTCATCATTTATTTAATTGACTTATTTCAACAATTTGAGGCTTTTCTGTATAGTTGTCTGCTGTTGGTATGTTATATTATTCCATTTTTAATAATACTCCTGAATCACTATGATAAATATAATTGTTTTTCTTGAGTGCAAAAGTCCAAAGTGCTTAAGTCTGAAGTCCAAAGTGTAGGTATATAGGTGAAATCAGCTGTTGACACAGACATGGTGCCGTAGCAGGAAGATTGGAATGCGGTGAATCGAAAGTTTGTGAGTTCAAATCCCAGGTAAGGACATGTTGAATAATAATTACTGTGTAAATGAACACATAATGTAGTCATATATGTCGAAGTGGGTAAAATATGTAAATTGAAAACACTATGTTAGAAGTAATGTGTGTATCATAGAGACTCATCTTTGTTTGCAGGGCATCTCATGTGAAAATGTGGAAGCTTATGTGATCACATGTGAAATATCAGCATGTGAAGTGTTCCAAAAACACCTGATTTCACATGTCGAAATGCTACATGTGATTTTCCACATGTGAAATCATGTTGTTTTTCCATAAGGGGTTGCAAAATTCCATTAACTTTCGCAAAATTCCCAGGTTTTGCAGAAATTCTAATTGGATTTCTGGAAAACATGGGATTTTGGGGAAGTTGTCGACATGTTGCAACCTTAGGGCAAACTAAGCCAGAACTGTAACCTCAGTCTTTGAGGCTACTTGTTCCTGTTCTGTATGTGGCCATTGAACTGTGTTCTAGGTCTGAGTTGCCTTGCAGCACGAAGGGTTAAATGGGGAGAAGGTTTTTCAAAATGCTCTGGAGATGTGCGATATTTTTAGATCAGGAGAGAGAGAGAGAGAGAGAGAGAGAGAGAGAGAGAGAGAGAGAGAGAGTTGCCTTTAGTCTGATTGAAGTCATTTATTTTTCACCTTTTCGCTCTCCCACAGCTCCACATACAGTAGCCCCTCAAAATCAACCCTGGACCTCGAAGCCAGTTCCACTGCGTTTTTTCATTGTTCCCCTCTAATTAATGATCAGGTAGAACAGAAAACCAGCAGGCTCCGGACCTCTATTTCCAAAGCAGGGCGTCTGGTAGAATTATAATAGTCTGGTTTAGGGGGGTGTTCTATCGGTCGAATGTAGACCGCCCAACATTTACCCCCATTTCTCTCCCCTTTACCCCTACCCACCCATTTCGCCCCACCCTCTCCCCTTGAATTAATTTGATACTATTTTTGAAAGTCTGTGTTTCTAAGGGATACCTAATGACGCAATGACGTCAATGCAGGTCAATAGCACACTGGTGAAACGGACTGGCGGGCTGAGAATAGCCGTGTGCCTGTGGCTGCGCGCGAACTCCTCTAGCTCTCTCCCAATGCCCGGGAACGAGTCTCCGCGGTAAAGCCGTTCGTTTGCCCATGGTATAGCCTACTCATTGTAAGAACGACTGCCTTTTGATATAATTTCCTACACACTAAACATCGTGCTTTTAACGAATTGTTATTGTTAGAGATCCCGTTGCATCCTCGCTGTGTGATAGGTGGTTGGACCTGGTCGTCTCACACTATATGAATGGAGTGGGACAAGTCAGTCTCTCGCTCTGCTTCACGACATCACGGTTCATTCATACTTACCTGCTCCCTATCTCTGAGTCATTCACATATGTCGCGGTGCGTATCGTAGCAACCACACCAAATATGTTCACCCCAGACAGAACTAAAACGACGAGCACGGCTTGACCCCCCTTCCTCTGTCCTGACGCAAGAGGTGCATACTGTCCCACTTTCGCTCCAAGAGTTATGTCCCTTTCTTCGTCTCGAAAAGCATCTCATTCAAGACGAAGCCCTTTGTAGGCTACTCGCGCACAACTAGACAATACTTCTTAGACAGGTAAGTGCTTTCTTTTGTGCCAGCGGGAATCATGACTTCTCCAGAGGTGCCAAAAGTTGTCTCTTTCAACCCTGGCAATCAGGGTAGGCAGACATGATGAGACTTTAGTTCAGCATAATCTTGAAGCATGCTCTTTTATGTAGCCTATGCACTGAAACATGACAGATGTTTTAGCCCAGGCTACATTGACTAATGTCTGAGGCATCTGAACACGTGCATGTGCAATCGTTATTGTTATAATTTAGGCAATGACAACTAACGCTGTGTCTATATGAACGGTGGATATTATTTGTTCAGAGTTACTGTTAGTCCTGCACTTTGGGAGAGATCCAACAATTAACACAGGGAGTCGTAGACAGTGCCGGCTTCGCTAATGCGTAGGCGTATTCACGTGCTGGGGTTCCTCCGCTTAGCCGGATACTCTGCTGGGATGCCTAGTAACAGCTCTCTGAGAGAGAGAGAGAGAGAGAGAGAGAGGGGGGGGCAGAGAACGATAGGGAGAGAGAGAGAGAGAGAGAGAGAGAGAGAGAGAGAGAGAGAGAGAGAGAGAGAGAGAGAGAGAGAGAGAGAGAGGGGGAGAGGGAGGGGGGCAGAGAACGATAGGGAGATAGAGATAGAGAGAGAGCATGGATGGCCACATAGCCTATAGCTGTCCATGGCAGCTCCGCACGTGGCGCGTAATAGACAAAGCTGTAACATTGGTTCACGAGCTAAGAGGTAAGCACTTTTTTGTAGGCTACGCTGCTACATTTTGATAATATGTTCAGGGGGTGACTTGCGTCAGTGAGAACTTGTTGTATATTCCGCTGATGCACATCATCCGAGTTATTTGACCGTTTAGCCTACACCTTCGTAGTTTCGTAGGTAGGTCACAGATAATTTTGGTGAAACCTCTTTCCCTTGTCATAGAGTGTGACAATATGTCTCCAAGAGCAATTATTTCGCTAGGCTGTATGCGTGTCCTAAAGGCAATGTATAGGTTTTGTTATGATGACAAATAAACAACGACGTTGCAATTGGTCAATATAGGCTATAGGTCTGCTCGCTTTTATGGACTCGCATGATATAATGGACACGCATGAGATAATGAGAAAGCATACCCTTTGCGTCTCTTAACGCCTCAGCGCCATGGACAGCGTCACCTTGCCGCTAATCTAACCACGGTCGGGCAATATGCTACTGCGCCCCTCGTGACTTTTCAGCGCCATGGACAGCGTCACCTTGCCGCCAATCTCCCCAGGGTTTTTACGCAGTGCTTTGTTTGCCCCCTTCTTAACTTTTCAGCGCCATGGACAGCGCCACCTTGCACATATCGCCGAGGGTCAAGCAGTGCTACCCCGCTTTTCAGCACCATGCACAACGTCACCATGGTAAGGGAGGATCATTGCTTTTAAAATCCTTATAGGTCCACAGACTAACTGAAAAGTTGAATAACTTGTTTATTAGGCGTCACGTGGCTCCAATTGAACTGAACATTGAGTATAGATAACTTCAGGAAGATGGCAGATGTAAAACGCGATATGAAATATCTGGGAGGACAAGATAGTGCGTTTTCAACGTTTGAAGTAGAATATACTTCTCAACATAAGAAAAGCGACATCATGTAGGCTAGGTATAGGTATAAAACAGCTTATGCTATTTAAGGCAAAAAGTTTGGCTTTACACCTGGCCTGGCGCATTGATAAAATATTTTTAGAGTAATTTCTGATGAACTATAAATTATTCAAAAAGTACAGTTTCTAAACGGAGGGGCTAGCCTGCATCTATTTTCTCCTAACCTTCTAGGAAAAGTCCCTTCTGCTAGTCAAAGCCGGCAGACCTGCCTTGAGAACAGCATGGGCTCTGAATAACGTGTTTGAAGAGAAGTGCCCCAAGTGGCATCTGGCGAGTGGCCGGGCCGGGCAGCGCTCCGAGTCAGGGAGACACTAGTTCTTTAAAACAAATGCTCCAGCTGACATTTTCATTAATCCGAGAGAAAGCTCCATTGAAACTAGCAGAAGACGATGCTCCAGGGGGGATTGGAGGGAGAGGTCTCGGGCTGAGTGTGGCGACACCGTGCGGCGATCTCGGTGCTCTTCACTGACAGTCCCGCTCATTGATATTTGTTGCTCGTTCATTGATTGAAAGATTGCAGCTGCAGTACAGGCGGATGAGAGAGAAATAAATAAAAACAAAGTAGTAGCCTAGGCTTTTCGACAGTTTATTGAGAGCAAAAGAGGAGGTGCAAAACTATAGAAGTAAGAGTCGTTTATGATCATATGGTTTCTGTCAATATCTAGTTATGAATGGAATTTCCATAGCTATCCAAAAGCCCCAGCTCACTTCACCTCGCCCTTAGTGTCAGGAGCTGCCCCTACTTGCTCTCCACAGCAGAGTGAAACCTGCAGCAGCCAGCGGAAATACAGTACGCTATTCTTTATAATACAAGCCAATACGCATTATAAATAGCATCAACCGCGACGGACGCAACCTTTTTTTCCCCCCTCTGAGATGACTTTTTGCACACACACACACACACACCGGTGTCTCGTGACTTTTCACGCGGGTGCATGCTGGCAAGACGTCAGGGTGAACCGGGGAGAGGAGAGTAGGGGGATGGAGATTGGAGAGGGGGGGGGGGGGTTAAGGATACGAGAGAGACTATTTAGAGCTAGGGTGTTGGTGCGCTTGTGCTTGCGGTGACAGTTCTGCTCACACTGTGAGTCGATTCCGCGGGTGAGCGAGTCTAGCGCTTGGGCACGGGCAGCTAGCGAACAGAAGAGCCAGTTCATGTAGAGATCGCATTGTTATTGTCACCCGCTCAGCTGGAATTTGCCTAGCAAATACACGGATGGGAACCAAGCCTCAAAACTACAGTTCATACCAATCCAGTGGACGAGAAAAGCGCTTGAGAGACAGGGGCGGGGGAGATGGAGAAAATTGTTCATTCATACTAAGGCGCTATATGAGACGCATAGGCTATATGGCCGTTTCTAGCCTCTCCACCATTAATATTCCCCAACCATTTTATTTCCAAAGCAAATTAAAAGCTGGACAGCGAATGTCGCGGCGGCGTCTTTAATCAGGCGCTATAGGCTGTAAAGTGGGGAGAATCTAAACGTGACGTCAATGCCTAGTAACTGACGCAGCCCCTCCACAAAAAAATAATAGGGCTTTTTTCTTTTTTCGTCAGCAATATTCTTTTTTCCCCGATAAAAAGCCTCAACCACAGGGATAACGTGGGGTTATCCATTTTATGTTAAGGGACCTGAGCTATTTCTTATGTATAGGCCTATTTTCTGAATTGTAAATCAACCAACTGCTGTGGAGTGAATTCTTCAGCGAAAGTTGCATGGAGACACAGGCGCGAGAAGGCAAGAGAAGGCAATGAAGAGCTGAGCGAGAGCACGCGAAATCAAATATACATAATAACAATAATATACGACAAGAACGAGTGAGGGAGATAGCCTATAAGTGGAATAAAGTAGTGTGTTTTGAGATACGGGGAGGGGGCTCTTGTGCAGAGTTGGTAGAGGAAAATGTAGCCTTCATTACATGCAGTCCACGTGACGTTCCTGAGCGATGCCTTTGTGGGTGTTTTTTCGCCTTACTGCGACCTAAAAATAGCACCAGGGTTTGAACGCGCGCCAGAAATAGACAGAGGGTCTCACTTGTATAAAAAGGAAGGCGATCCTGAGAAAACTTGACGTGCCATATTAAGGCTATGTATGAAGCATGGACTGAATATTTGTTTATATCCAATGTCCCCCCCCCCATGTGTCTGTTGAGCATGTTTATGAATGAATTGTCAATGTATTTCTTCTCTTATTCCCTCGGCTCAGCAAGTGGTCCCTGGCTCCTGCTATATGGTAAGTAAGACTTTGCATGTGCAATGTTTTTAATTCAATGTAGTTTCTCAGTGTGTCATTTTTGCTCTGGTGCTTGTCTGCTGTGTATTGTCGTGCTTCCCATCACATTTAGCTCACAACGTAGTAACCGAAAAAGAGTATAATTCTTGGTCTTGACTTGGATACATCGGCTTGTTTTGATCGTTTTTGACAACGTTCAAATTAAACCATGCAGCCTTTCTCTGCAGAAAGGGAATCCGGTAAATAAGCAAGTTCAAACACCTTTGTCTGTTGTTGGCGCTGTTGAGTCTCTTTTCACATCTCTTTCCTCCCGCAAAAAACATAAGCTTGCGAGGGAATATCCTTCTCTGATGAGCCTAATCTGCTCTAATTTTCCCTTTTTTTAAGAGGATGCATAAAGACAGGAATGGAGGAGAAGGCGGAGGAGGAGGAGGGTTGAAGAGGAAGAAACGTGACGAGCAGCGAGGAAAGGGGGAGCTGCAGCCTGAAACGTTGCACGGACTTGGGGGAAACCCAGAGCTGTCCAACAGTAATGGTGCTGAAAATAACATCGAGTGGCACTAGGGGGGTTCCGTACATCACCAAACCTTAGGCGCGTGCGTTTGGAAAGGAAACCAATGCGATTTCAATGAATGATAGCCTGAAAACGTTTGCTCTTTCGCGGAGCCTGATCGGAGGCTGAGTCCTTTCCCTCAGGATCAATAGCCTACATGAAACTCCCGATTGTCATTAGCTTTAAATGAGTTCGCCAGTAGCAGGTAGACTGTAGCAGCAGAGAGTAACATAGGCTACATACACGGTTGGGTAGGTTACTTTCTAAATGTAATCCGTTACAGTTACTAGTTACCTATCCAAAATTGTAATCAGTAATGTAACGTTGGAAACGTAATCTGATTAGTTTTACGTTACTTTCCCCTTAACAGGCATTAGAAGAAGACAAAAAGGATCCATCAAACGCATTTGGTGTGTCATCATAGTGGTCTCTGATTGGTGGTCATCATTTGGTGTGTCATCATAGTGGTCTCTGATTGGTGGTCATCATTTGGTGTGTCATCATAGTGGTCTCTGACTTGTGGTCAGACTCTCTCAGGTCGAACAAATTTAAACTTGCGCCTTTTTTGAATGCTGAATTGAATGTCATTGAGAAAAACAGAAAGGTGTCATAATGTATTTTTCCGCAAACATACATTCTGAATGTAAACGTAACCATGTTTTTCAAAAGTATCTGTAATCTGATTACAATATTTTTGCTGGTAACGTAACTGATTACAGTTACAGTTTTTTTTGTAATCAGATGACATGTAGCTTAACTAACATGTAATCAGTTACTCCCCAGCCCTTGCTACATATCATAGAGAGTAACATGGGCTACATAACATTGGCGAGTCTGCTTCCCGCCAGTTTTACCAGATGATGTGCAGGCACAGACAGGGAGGCTATAGGCGGGTAGACTTGGATTACCCTTCTGCACACGTCATCCATTGCCATCTTCAGTGTATCAGGCTACCTACAGGCTATATCGTATGATATGATCGATTGTATTTCTTTTAACTTGAACCCATCTTCTGAAGCATCCACAAAACATTTGTTTCTTATGCATAAACAATATGATCGTTTTCATCCGTCTTAATGATACTGCTTGCGAAACCACGCATCACCATCCACGTTTCATTGAAAAATAGCCTACCGTTTGCTGCTTTTGGGCTATGCTGCTTTTCAATCCGATATGCATGACTTTATGACAAAGTAGGCTTATCTTTGGGGAAAGACGACCCTCGTTTTTTATTTGAGTTGTGGAGCGATTCCAGAGGTCGTGATTTGAGGGCCAATAACCGTACCGCCTAATTGCTGTTTTGGTCGGACTTCTCTCCACAGTAACTTAGCGTTGTACTGTAGATGTGGCAAAGAGGGGGGTCGATATTGATGGTTTGACAACAAGATATTGGGCTGCCAAATGGGCAAGGAATCACCCTTACAATTATGAAAGTGTCGAAGCAATCACAGCCAATTTAGCAACGATGTAGGGCCAATGGATTAAAGTAGCCTAAGCAATGTGTCGCATGTAAAAATATTGAATTGAGTTCAACCAACGCTCGTATCTGCCTGCAGTTTCGTTCACGTCACACAAGAATCATGCTCACTCACTCATAGCTACAGTCCTCGCACGACTTTTGTCCGATAGCCTATATATAGCATTATTTTCGCCGCGGGAGAAGAGTTGCAGTACACGACATCTACAGTGTCATATCATGGAAAATACATAATCAATGGCTGGCTAGTGTTGTGATAGAGTATGTAACCATTCACCTGCTATATTACCTCCACCTTTCAAAAAACAGTTACTCTTCCTTTAGCCAAAGCCAGCACCAGATATAGAGACAAATCTCCTTCCTTCAATAATTCAATGCCGGGCCGTGTAATTTCAGTGGAAACCACGGATTCTCGAGTCGTGACTGCTAAAGTGAGTAATGTGCGCCTTGGCTGCGTCAGGAGAGGCAGTCACTGTGCAGTGCTGACGGAGGGAGAGAATCGTGACTGACTGGACAGACGGTCGCAAATGAAAATACCACCCAATAAAAATACACAGCAGGGCGACAACTGGGGACTGGGCAACGTTTTTGATACATGTCCCCCTGAATACTACCTCGTTCCTGTACCCTGTATGCTTTACTGACCGTGGCACCAACTTGATGCAGGAGAAGAGAGTTTCAGGGATAGTGGGGCGGTGGGGAGGAAGAGGAGGGGGGTGGGGGGGGGTCTTGGTTTGGGATTAAACGAGACACACATTGGGGAGGGAGGATCCAGATATAGAGCGTGACATCACCTACTCCGTACAGTAACTTTCCTTGTTCAAAGAGGGGAGTACAGCGGTGCTCTTTTGATTTTTTGGGACAAATTGATGGGTTCTAAAAACATAGAGACATGGAACTGTGAGAAAAGAACCTCAAGGGTAAGTAGAGTTTTACTATTCTGTAACTTTCCCGATTGATATTAATTAATTAAGTCCATTAAAGATTGTTTAACCATTCGTGTATGCAGAGTTTGAGAACTGGGCTGGCTGACTATTGTTATTATTGACTTGTTGTTATTATTATCATTCTAGTGTGTTGCTCCGACTATACTCCTACTTCTTCAGTGTCATTCTGGATTGCACTTGCTATAATTATGAATCTTTAACATTTGGTACTGACAACAAGTGTGTTTCGAGAGACCCCCGTGTCCTTACTAACAGTGGTACCCTCCGGTGAACTCTCGCTGGTCATGCAATAGAATCGCTTCAGATGCTTGTCGTGTTGTTGTTATCGCGTGGAGGGCGATGCAGCGCTTTCCCACTCTTGGTTCACATGCGTTCTGTGGTGCCACATTCATATGAGCGTTTCAAAATGGTTCGTGTCTAGCCTATATGCAATTGTATTAACATATGAAGGGTTGTCACTTGTGATGCAGTAAGGATTTTAATAGCTAACCTGTTGCGATGTATTTTTTTCATCATTTTAAACCTGATATAATTAATTGTGATCCGATTTGTGTATCTCCAACATGCATAGACGTAGGTAAGATGCAATCCATGCACGAATCGAGAATCAATCAATCGATATATATAAAATCCACCCAGATGTTCTGTGTATAAAAACCCTATTCGGTCGCATTTATCGTCACTGTCACCAGCTAGGACACCATTTCGCTTCCCCTTACTTTTTTATTTTTTTTTCAAAAAGGGGGGTCCCTATATGAGCGAGAAACCGATTGGTCGATGACGAGTTTTCGTTTGCTCCAATAAGATCCCTCACCGCTCTCTATTTATTGCAAGCAGATTACTTCTTGCTCCTTCCTTACACAGACCGCTCGAGCGGTTAGAGCGAGCTAGTTCTCCACTAGGCGACATCACGAACGACGGGAATATATATATATATATATATATATATATATATATATATATATATATATATATATATAAACAAAAACAGTGCTGCTCCTGATACTCAGCGCCTAAACGACCAAACTGGCTTAAACATTTGAGCGTTTGGACCAAATTATATTCGAGAGAGAGAGGGAGAGAGGATGAGAAGGGAGAATAGGGTAGATGTGGGAGAAATGAAACTATCGAGAAGGAATGAGATTCAGGACCATGGACAGCGGTAGAATGCTGTAGCGTTGGCATTTGGATGTAGCTTCGTTTGGAACCCCCCCCTCCCCCCCCTCGCCTCGTAGTGCGTGATTCAGTTTGAGGCATACAATTGCCTAGGGTCTGCGGATGGCTGGATGCACCCAATCCGGGACGGGAGATAAGCGAGGAAGCGGCCTTTCTTGATGTCGCTTTTTTTAAGACTCACGGACTCTCGACAGGATGTAGAGGCAGAAGCGGATCTGATCTGTCCTTCGCGAATCTTTTTGCGGTCTGGGCTTGCTGTACATAACTGTCAAGCTGGGAAGCCCTTACCCCAAAAAGCATTTGCGGAGGGCGCATTCGCCAACTCACATCGCAAGACGTCTTGCAAGCACGCTTCGTGACAAAATCTATTTTTTGTCTCTTTTTTTTCCCCTCTTGCTTTTTCACATGATAATTTTTACTATAATTATTATTCATATTATGTTCATACTTATTTGTATTCTGATTATTGTTATCATTGTTATTAGGCCTACTTTATATAATTGTTATGTGTTAATTGTACTTGGTTTGTTATTTGTTTTTATCGTTAGCCTAAGGTCCCATTTCCAAACTTCGGCGTGCCTCCCAACCCGTGGATACTTAAAAGATTTCTCAGCTCCAGAGTTTCCGAAAATGTTTTGGACTCAACTTGGAGTAATGTGATGCCAATCAGTCCATAGCACCACACCCCCCAGATCCACACCATCAGTGTACACTACAGTCCCCTCAGCAGTATAACGCCCTGCTGAGAAATAAGGCTGCGGCTTCCCGAATGGTACCCTATTCCCTATAGTGCACTATTAACTATAATATTGCTTCCTCACAATAGTGACCGTGCAGCGAGAGCGCGTGTGTGAGTGTGTGTGTGAGAGAGAGAGAGAAAGAACCGTGCTGTGTGTGCAGCCGTCCTCTAAGAGGAGCAGAGAGGCTAAGGTGCTTTATTCAGCTTGCCGACTCTTTCGCTCTCTCTTTCCCACACACACACACACACACACACACACACACACACACACACACACACACACACACACACACACACACACACACACACACACATACGTGTTTCGCCCCAATGTTTGGCTATGTAGCCTATTCCCCCTCGAGCATCGCCCACCACCACCCCTTTCATTAAGCCTAAAGCATGAAGCACATCCTTACATAGGTTGACATGGAAGCCCAATTTGAATTCATTGATCAGTTGACAAACTCCGTCAAATTCCTCAAATTTGCTTCCAACAGCATGGAGCATCGTGCGTGTGCATCACACTTGTGCACATGCGCAAAACCATGAAAACAAAACTCCCAGGTTTTTACTCCTTGTCCAGTTCGATAGAGTAAAATAATGCTGTGATGACACAACTCAATTTACACCCGAAAAGCAAAGTAAAAAAGCATACACCGGAAGATTTATTATACCCTATCGTCCCTGAGTTTATGGTATCCCCGGCCATTACGCATCAGTTCAACCGTTTCAGGGGCAATTCTATGAATGTGGGAATAGTATTTGCTTGTTTCATTCAAAATATTTTGCTACTTATCCGTACAGTCAAGCGTCGGCTATTTATATGAATGACGTAATGGCATTGCAAGGCATCCAGAACTCATATCAATAGGCCTACTTCTCGTCTGCGGTGAATGACACCACATCTCCTTGGCTTCATCAAATGACAAGACTTATTGTCTCTGACCTGTAACGACATGCATACAAACTCAGCTGAAGCTTCGAGTGTAACTTTCTAATGTGTAAGATGTGGAAATCCCTCCTGTGATTATCCCCAGAGGTCAAAGGTTGTTTTCCTATTTATTATGAGAATGAAACAACGAACGCACAGTGCACTCCCGTTCAGCAACACGGACAGCGTCACATTTTCACCAATCTGATGACGGTCGAATCCCTTTAACTTTTCAGCACCGCTTTGTTCTCCGTCCGCCCTATTTCAGTGCAGTCACACTCTGTCAATCTGCAGCTCAAGTTAGTCACTAAATAAACATCATAAACGAGGCTTCATACCACCCATGCTTGCGCCTTTATTAGGTTAGCTCTTGGCACAGGTTTGTTTTCTTATGGTGAAAATTATCTAAGACAGCTTGACAATTCAATAGTGCTGTCAAAATCCCTCAAGACCCGGTTACGAAAGCGTAACAAGTAGTCGTAGGCATATAAAAAGCATACAATGGTTTCCACTTGACAGTGGAGATAGGCCTACTCAGATAAAAGTAAACTTCTCGCTTGGAACCGACCGTGATCAAACCCGAGTTGGTTGTCTCATTGGACACACAACCACTGTTTTGCATGGTGTTGTAAAGGTGTTGTAATGTGCATTTCGGATAGGCAGCCTACATACTTCGTAATTACTATTTTGGTATTTGAACGCCACTGCGTGCAATAAATGCAAATACCATAGCCTAAATATAAACGTCATGTTTTGTAGTTTGTGTGCATGGAGCAATATGGATAGGCAACGATGCATTGAGTAGCCTGGGCATATCTATATTCTCTAATAATTGTTCAACTGTCTTGGAAAAGATTCGAACTATATGTGGGCAACAAACAAGGCTACGCTTACCTGTTTTAGAAGCTCTCGAGTCAGTCATTAAATTAGTGTGAATTTAAGATGTTTCAGTGCATGCGCATTATTGATGTATGGCCTTCATGCAATCTCCACATTCTTTCAAAGCCTCTATTTGTGCGCACGGGACTATCCTCTTCAATGTTCTATCAATCTAACAGAACTAATGATACGACTGTTTTTCCGTTTACTGCAGGTGAGAGCCTGAGAAGAAGAAGAAGAAGAAGAAGAAGAACAAGAAGGAAGAGGAGGCATGGTAACTTGACGAAGAAGGGCTGGAGCGTTCGTTCCCTACGTCATGTGACATCCTGGCCAGAAACGTCGACTCTCTTGGGATTTCGTCATCTCCATTGAGAAAGGCAGCCAGCCTACAGGCCTATCACCCCTGGACCACTAAAATCACCACCTCTCTGTCCTTTCTCAGCGCAAGGTAATTGCTAACCCGAGAGTGTTAACAGAAGCTATGACAGAGGCCACTAGAAAGATGACATCATACAAAAATCACTTCCCTTTGAAATTGCATTTGTGGGGGCATTATCGTGTGAACAGAAGTTGACCGCCGATTAATGGTAAAATATGATAAATCATCGCAGTCCTTTGTTAGTAATATAGGCTATGGCCACGTAATGTCATTAAAAATGAATAACTTTATAATTTTAAGAGCCGTAAATACAACAAACACAATTGTTTTGTCGAGGTTTGACACCTTCCCATGTGTATTTTTAAGCCCACGGTGTCATCAGTGCATGTGTGTGAAGGATATATAGGCTATGCCTTATTTTACTGATCTGTGATAGCGTGTGAGAACATGCTGTGTAGGTCTAAATATACTGTAGTTCACAAATAGGCCTGTCTGTCATTTTTAAAGGTGTTTTGGTGGGTAATGTGTTACTAATGTGTTATAAATCATGGAAGCAAAATCTATATCTCTGGCTACCACACAACGTTCATAGACTTATTATGTCATATTTTCTGCAGTTACTGAATAACCCGGAAATAAGCATTGACTGAGTAATAAAAATGAGGGCTAATGAGGGATCCATGAGCAGAGCGTTATCAAGACGTCATGTGCCAAATTAGTCCCGCTGGGATTGTTTACTAAGACTAGTAAGGTTTAGGTCTCGAATGCTGTGAGTTAGTGGTATAACCTGTATCTCTCTGGACTAAGCCTTTCAAGGTGTGTCCCTCATAATGTACAGGGTAATAGTGAGATTTGTATGACTACACTGTAAAACGTTTCCTGTAATTTTTACAGTAAGTTACTGGCAGCCCAAAAGCCAGTAAATGAGTGTAGATTTACAGGACCTTTAATGTCACACAAATTTACAGCATATTACTGGAACACCTGACTACAGTAACATGCTGTATTTCTAGAATTGACAGTGTATTACTGGAAGCATAGTGGTTAGCAGATGTACAGTGCAGGTAACTAGTGCCAACAATGGGTAGTATTTCTGTTACATGTATTTGATATAGGTATTAAGCACAGTGGTTAGTAAACTGTTGCAGGTGGACAGTGCAGGTAGCTAGTGCCAACAACGGGCAGTATTTCTGTTACATGTATTTGATATAGGTATTTCAATACTTTCAATACCTAGTTTGTCATTTGTATTTCACTGGCCTGAACTACAATTCATGTCGCCTATTTTGTAAAAGTTTAATTAGAATACATGTATTTTGTATTTTCAAATATAAATATTTACTTGCAAGTAGCGCGCTTAACTACAGCATTCTCGGTAACGGTAACATAATCTCTTTACGTGCTATGACTGTTGGTATATGCTTGTTTTCCTTAGTTTAATACACTGACTGTAAGTCGCTCTGGATAAAAGGGTCTGCTAAATGAGCTAAATGTAAATGTGAACATGTACACGCAACGCAAACTGCTGGGTATTATTCTAGTGACCTCTGACCCCAAACAAGGCCACATTTGATCAAAATACAAATAGTTTGAGGGGACGGAGCTCATTAGAATAATACCCAGCAGTGTGCTTTGCAAATGCACATTTTTAACATTTACATTTTGGTCATTTAGCAGAGCGACTTACAATCAGTGCATTCATTACATTCAGGTTGATAAAAAAAAAAAAACATATCACAGTCATAGCAAGTAAAACATTTCTGTAACCGTTACTGGGAATGTTGTTGTAGTTAAGGATACCATTTGTAACAAGATAGGTTTTGGATGCATCTTTGCACATCTCTGGCTAGTGCAAAGTACATAACTGTAATATTTACAGTAACTTACCACCAGCTTCCTGTAAGTTACTGTAAAATGCAGTGCATTGACATAGTACAATATTGTAAAATTAGCCTACTACACTCTAAGAAAGGAAATGCTACTGAAATCATGTTGGTATTTCACTGTAATTACAGTAATTAACTGTAATTAGTGCAAACAGGTTGACTGCTAGGCGTTTGTATATTACAGCATATTTAAGAATATTTGGTGTTTCTATCACCTACACGTCTAGAGGCCAAAACAAAGGCTTCCGAACAGATCAAAAGGACATGGCTAAACACTCAAAGACTTGCTGCCACTCTGATCTGTTCCATATATACATTTAAATGTTAGAGAACCACAACCACATATCACTTAAATTGGTACAGCACTCTCACTAACGGGTGCAACGAGTATAGCCTCTTACAAGACACGCCTCAAAATATGTTAATGAGCCACGACAATACCATGCACCCACAGGATGGTACTGTATTCTGTGGGGGGTGGTACTGAATTACAGTAAATTACTGGCAGCACAGTAGCCAGTAAATTACTGTAGATTTATAGGAAAAGTTTTTTTAGATTCCAAAAATACAGTAAGGGACTGTATTCTATGGGGTGGTAATGAGTTGCAGTAAATTACTGGCAGCGCAGTAGCCAGTAAGTTACTGCACATTTACAGGACAAATATATATTTATAGAAAGCTATGGTACTGTATTCTGTGGGGTACAGCATTCTCACTAACGGTTGCAACAAATATACAGCAATTTTACAGCAGTGTAGCGGAACACCATTGAGCCTGCACAATGCATTGCTCTTTACAGTACTGTACTGTAATATAGAATTACAGTAGCTAACTGTAAAGGTTTTGCTGTAAATTTACAGCAATTTGTTACAGTGTACAGTATTTCTCATTCTAGGTGCATTTTCTATTGCCTCTGTGAGATATGTGTAGTTTAAGGAAACAGTATGGTTTTAAGACACATTATGTATGGCTTTAGGAAACAGTATATAATATGTATGGCTTTAGGAAACAGTGCCTTCAGAAAGTGTTCACACCCCTTGACTTATTCCACATGTTGTTGTGTTACAGCCTGTAAGTCGCTCTGGATAAGAGCGTCTGCTAAATGACTAACATGTAAACACGTAACACGTAAATTCAAAATGGATTAAATCTATTTTTTTCTCACACATCTACACACAATACCCCATAATGACAAATTGAAAACATGTTTTTAGACATTTTAGCACTTTTTTGAAAATGAAATACAGAAATATATCATTTACATAAGTATTCACACTCCTGAGTCAATACTTTGTAGAATCACCTTTGGCAGTGATTACAGCTGTGAGTAGTTCTGGGTACGTCTCTAAGAGCTTTGTACACCTGGATTGTACAATATTTGCACATTATTCTTTTCAAAATTCTTCAAGCTCTGTCAAGTTGGTTGTTGATCATTGCTACACAGCCATTTTCAAGTCTTGCCATAGATTTTCAAGCCGATTTAAGTCAAAACTGTAACTAAGCCACTAAGGAATATTCAATGTCGTCTTGATAAGCAACTCCAGTGTTTATTTGGCCTTGCGTTTTAGGTTATTGTCCTGCTGAAAGGTGAATTTGTCTTCCAGTGTCTGTTGGAAAGCAGACTGAACCAGGTTTTCCTTTAGGATTTTGCTTGTGCTTAGCTCTATTCTATTTATTTTTATATAAAAAAATAATCCCTTGCCGGTGACAAGCATACCCATAACATGATGCAGCCACCACCATGCTTGAAAATATGAAGAGTGGTACTCAGTGATGTGTTGTGTTGGATTTGCCCCAAACGTAACACTTTGTATTCAGGACATAAAGTTAATTTCTTTGCCACATTTTTTGCAGTAGTACTTTAGTGCCTTATTGCAAACAGGATGCATGTTTTGGAATGTTTGTATTCTGTACAGGCTTCCTTCTTTTCACTCTGTCAATTAGGTTAGTATTGTGGAGTAACTACAATGTTGTTGATCCATTGGCCTCATGGTGAAATCCTTGAGTGGTTTCCTTCCTCTCTGGCAACTGAGTTCGGAAGGACTGCTGTATCTTTGTAGTGACTGGGTGTATTGATACACCAGCCAAAGTGTAATTAATAACTTCACCATGCTCTAAGGGATATTCAATGTCTTTTTTTTTACCCATCTACCAATAAGTGCCCTTCTTTGCGAGGCATTGGAAAACCTCCCTGGTCTTTGTGGATTAATCTTTGTTTGAAATTCACTGCTCGACTGAGGGACTTTACAGATAATTGTATGTGTGGGGTACAGAGATGAAGTAATCGTTAAAAAATCATGTTAAACACTATTATTGCACACAGAGTGAGTCCATGCAACTTATGTGACTTGTTAAGCACATTTTTACTCCTGAACTTATTTGGGCTTGCTATAACAAATGGGTTGAATACTTATTGACTCAAGACATTTCAGTTTATCGTTTTTAATTAATTTGTAAACATTTCTAAAAACATAATTCCTCTTTGACATTATGGGTTATTGTGTGTAGGCCAGTGACACAACATCTACATTTAATCCATTTTAAATTCAGGCTGTAACACAACAAAATGTGGAAAAAGTCATGTGGTGTGAATACTTTCTGAATGCACTGTATGGTTTTAGAAAACAGTCAGTTTGAACTGTGCCTTCTTGTTTCTCCTGTTTTACTACACTATTATGATGAATTAGGTATGAATTATTTCAAAGATATTTAGAACGATCAACCTATGTCGCTGATTCAGTGCATTCGTGAGATGAACATGGCCTACCAAAAAATACCTTAAAAAAAATACCTTTAAAAAAATACCTTTCATAAATTACCTTTCAAAAAATAAATGAGCACAATATACAAACCTACACAAAACTTCACTCACAAAAATAATGCCTCCGTTTTCTTTTAACCTTTCCCTGTTCCTTTATAAACCGGAACTTGTAGCAAAACCAATTACTAAAAATGCTCTTGAATGAATCAGTCAGTTGATATACTGTAGCATTTTCTATCCAGGACATAAAGGACCACTTTCTATATACAACCATATAGGACTCAACATCTAGAAAGGTCTGTTTCTGTCCCCCAGGTGCCTGATTTTTATTTCTGAAGGGGTGAGGGGACTGTCTAGCCCTCTAAACAGAGATAAGAACAGGGACTATTTTCTTCAATGAAAGAACGTCATCACTCACTTCTGTCGTGACTCACAAAGCTTTTTTCTCTCATTTCAATTGTTGTTGTTTTTTAGGGGAAATGTGTTCTGCTCATACGAACATAAGGCATGCACACGCACATGCTGGTGCACACACGCAGACGCACACACACACACACACACACACGCAGACACACACACACACAAACACACACACACACATGATGGAAGAACACAGAAACACACACACACCAGGGTTGGGATCAATTCAAATTGAGTCCGTCAATTCAGAGAGTAAACTGAAATTCCAATTAAATAATTTAGAATTTGTATTTTATTTTCAATGATTTTCTCAATAAACTGAAAAGGAGAAGCTACTTATTTAAAAAGTTGTTGTCTTTTTTTAAATTGTAGAATCAAATCACTTTCTGAATTGAGTGACTTCAATTAGAATTGACCCCAACCCTGCCACACACACGCACACATACACATGCGCACACATGCGCACACACACACACACACACACACACACACACACACACACACACACACACACACACACACACACACACACACACACACACACACACACACACACACACACACACGTTGTGATGGAACTCTGTAGCTGGGATCTATACACAAAAGACTACACAGCCTCTGTGCTCTGTTCAGGAAGTAAAATACTTTTGGTCCTGTTCTGTTTCTATTGGTTATATTTATTAGCTTGTACCAGTCTCTCTTATTGTAGGATATGTTGATCTATTGTAGCTTGTACCAGTCTCTCTATTCTGTCTTATTGTAAGAGATGTTGATCTATTGTGATCTATTGTAGCTTGTACCAGTCTCTCTAATAAGAAGAACTCAACCATTGTTAGATGATAGTTCCTTGTGTCTTTCATTTAGTTATAAAGGATTTTGTATCCTCCTTGTGTGTGTGTGTGTGTGTGTGTGTGTGTGCGCGTGTACGTGCGTGTGTGCGTGTGTGCGCGCGTGCGTGCGTGTGTGGGTGTTTGGAGACCTATTAACTTCTATCAAGCAGATGTTTCTTTTCAGGAGATGGACACATTGAGACACATTGAGACACATTGAGACACGTTCCAAACTTGTGGAACGAATCAGCTTTTGAATAGAATGGACCAGGGTTGGACGGGAGAGGACAGTGGGGATTCCTCTTAATGCATGATGGAGACCTGTAACTTCTCAGTTAAGCTACTGTTAAATGTTCCTTGAATTAAAAAAGAACACAGCAGGTTATAGACTGGACAGGACAGGAGGGCATTCTACAGTACCTCTGAACATGTACAATTGACAGGTAGCACCTGGAGAAAATTGTCTTCAAACTGGTTTTCGTTAGTAGCTACAGGACAACGAATGGACATCTATCTATACACTGATTGTGATTGGCCAAAGCTTTCAGACATGTGATTGGCTATAAAGAAAGACAAAACAGATGTAGTGGAAAACACTAAGTCTATTTACATGTCTCTATTATTTACTTACTAAAGGTGTGAAATCAATATGGCCGAAGGATCTAGCATAGAGTACAGTTCTTTGGGAAGCTTCCTCTTCAGATCTTTTTGCTTTCCGTTGAGGCCTTAGTCGCTGTCCACCACCATGTGGTGCTGAACCCGTCCACTTGCGTGGTGCTGCATCTCATATTGTTCCTTGCTTCCTCTCTAGGCCTTTCTGGATTTATTTCTATAGGTTCTCTCAGCGGGGGGAGTGGCTGCACCTGAGACTGTCGCTGTCTGTCGTCCTCTGGTTCTGAACTTGGGGATTCTCATTCTGTTGCTGTCCGCTTCAGTGGTGCTGAATCTTTGAATCAACGCTATTTGCGTGTTTGTTTATCTTAACCATCGGTCTAAGTCACCTCACACCTTAGCCCTATATATATATATATATACAGTGTCTTTGGAAAGTATTCAGACCCCTTGACTTTTTCCACATTTTGTTATGTTACAGCCTTATTCTAAAATGTATTAAATTGTTTTTTCCCCTCATTAATCTACACACAATACCCCATAATGACAAAGCAAAAACAGAAATATCACATTTACATAAGTATTCAGACCCTTTACTCAGTATTTTGTTGAAGCACCTTTGGCAGCAATTACTTCTTGGGTATGACGCTACAAGCTTTGCACACCTGTATTTGGGGAGTTTCTCCCATTCTTCTCTGCAGATCCTCTCAAGCTCTGTCAGGTTGGATGAGGAGCGTTGCTGCACAGCTATTTTCAGGTCTCTCCATAGATGTTCAATCGGGTTCAAGTCTGGGCTCTGGCTGGGCCACTCAAGGACATTCAGAGATTTGTCCTGAAGCCACTCCTGCGTTGTCTTGGCTGTGTGCTTCGGGTCATTGTCCTGTTGGAAGGTGAACCTTCATCCCAGTCTGAGGTCCTGAGCGCTCTGGAGCAGGTTTTCATCAAGGATCTCTCTGTACTTTGCTCCGTTCATCTTTGCCTCGATCCTGACTAGTCTCCCAGTCCCTGCTGCTGAAAACCCCCCACAGCATGATGCTGCCACCACCAAGCTTCACCGTAGGGATGGTGCCAGGTTTCCTCCAGGCGTGACGCTTGGCATTCAGGCCAAAGAGTTCAATCTTGGTTTCATCAGACCAGAGAATCTTTAGGTGACTTTTGGAAAACTCCAAGTGGGCTGTTGTGCCTTTTACTGAGGAGTGGCTTCCGTCTGGCCACTCTACCATAAAGGCCTGATTGGTGGAGTGCTGCAGGGATGGTTGTCCTTCTGGAAGGTTCTCCCATCTCCACAGAGGAACTCTGGAGCTCTGTCAGAGTGACCATCGGGTTCTTGGTCACCTCCCTGACCAAGGCCCTTCTCCCCTGAACGCTCAGTTTGGCCAGGCATCCAGCTCTAGGAAGAGTCTTGGTGGTTCCAAACTTCTTCCATTTAAGAATGATGGAGGCCACTGTGTTCTTGGGGACCTTCAATGCTGCAGACATTTTTGGTACCCTTCCCCAGATCTGTGCCTCGACACAATCCTGTCTCGGAGCACTACGAACAATTCCTTTGACCTCAATGCTTGGTGTTTGCTCTGACATGCACTGTCAACTGTGGGACCTTATATAGACAAGTGTGTGCCTTTCCAAATCATGTCCAATCAATTGAATTTAGCACAGGTAGACTCCAATCAACTTGTAGAAACATCTCAAGGATGATCAATGGAAACAGGATGCACCTGAGCTCAATTTCAAGTCTCATAGCAAAGGGTCTGAATACTTACACTACCAGTCAAATGTTTGGACACACCTACTCATTCAAGGGTTTTTCTTTATTTTTTACAATTTTCTATATTGTCAAAACGATGAAATAACACATATGGAATCATGTAGTAACCAGAAAAGTGTTAAACAAATCAAAATATATTTTATATTTGAGATTCTTCAAATAGCCACCCTTTGCCTTGATGACAGCTTTGCACGCTCTTGGCATTCTCTCAACCAGCTTCATGAGGTAGTCACCTGGAGAATGACATTGTGCATCTAATCAGATGCTCATGGCCCAATCCATGTCTGTCTTATGCTGAGCTGAGGCAATGGCATCTCTTTGTGAAAACGGTTCATCTTTATGGTCCTGTGTAAATTGTTCACAATCACTGTTAACGTTCATATGCATATTCATGTTCCTGTCCACTCACTGTTCACTCATGATTATGGCCAGTCTCATGATTATAGCCAGTCTCATAATAATAGCCAGTCTCATGATAATAGCCAGTCTCATGAAAATAGCCAGTCTCGTGATTATAGCCAGTCTCATGATAATAGCCAGTCTCATGATTATAGCCAGTCTAATGATTATAACCAGTCTCATGATTATAGCCAGTCTCATGATTTTAGCCAATCTCATGATAATAGCCAGTCTCATGATAACAGCCAGTCTCATGATAACAGTCAGTCTCATGAAAACAGTCAGTCTCATGATAACAATCAGTCTCATGATAACAATCAGTCTCATGATAACAGCATGATTATGTTCATTGTGCTATAGGTGTGTATATTGATACAGTAATGAACCTACAATACTGTGTTATGAGCCTGGTGTTCTATCTTATCAGAGCTGGTCACGGCGCTGTGTAATGAGCCTGGTGTTCTATCTATCTGGTGTCACAACTTGTTTCTCTTTGTTTTGCTGTAACTTCTCACCCTGTTTTCTCTTTCTTTCTTTCTTTCTTTCTTTCTTTCTTTCTTTCTTTCTTTCTTTCTTTCTTTCTTTCTTTCTTTCTTTCTTTCTTTCTTTCTTTCTTTCTTTCTTTCTTTCTTTCTTTCTTTCTTTCTTTCTTTCTTTCTTTCTGTCTTTCGCTCACTCTCACCTTTTCTTTTTCCATCACTGTCTCGTTCCTTCTCTCACTCTCTTCACTTTTTTCACATTTCACAAGTTACAGCCTCATTCTAAAATTAATTAAATCATTTTTTTCCTCATCAATCTACACACAATACCCCATAGTGACCAAGCGAAAACAGGTGTTTAGATTTATTTTGGAAATGTATTAGAAATAAAAAACGGAAATACCTTATTTACATAAGTATTCAGACCCTTTGCTATGAGACTCGAAAATTGAGCTCAGTTGCATCCTGTTTCCATTGATCATCCTTGAGATGTTTCTACAACTTGATGTGAGTCCACCTGTGGTAAATTCAATTGACTGGACATGATTTGGAAAGGCACACACTTGTCTATATAAGGTCCCACAGTTGACAGTGCATGTCAGAGCAAAAACCAAGCCATGAGGTCGAAGGAATTGTCCGTAGAGCACCGAGACAGGATTGTGTCGAGGCACAGATCTGGGGAAGGGTACCAACAAATGTCTGCAGCATTTGAAGGTCCCCAAGAACACAGTGGCCTTCATCATTCTTAAATGGAAGACATTTGGAACCACCAAGACTATTCCTAGAGCTGGATGCCCGGCCAAACTGAGCAATCGGGGGAGAAGGGCCTTGGTCAGAGAGGTGACTAAGAACCCGATGGTCACTCTGACAGAGCTCCAGAGTTCCTCTGTGGAGATGGGAGAACCTTCCAGAAGGACAACCATCCCTGCAGCACTCCACCAATCATGCCTTTATGGTAGAGTGGCCAGACGGAAGCCACTCCTCAGTAAAAGGCACATGACAGCCCGCTTGGAGTTTACCAGAAGGCACCTAAAGCACTCTCAGACCATGAGAAACAAGATTCTCTGGTCTGATGAAACCAAGATTGAACTCTTTGGCCTGAATGCCAAGCGTCACGTCTGGAGGAAACCTGGTACCATCCCTACGGTGAAGCATGGTGGTGGCAGCATCATGCTGTAGGGATGCTTTTCAGCAGCAGGGACTGGGAGACTAGTCAGGATCGAGGGAAAGATGAGTGGAGCAAAGTACAGAGAGATCATTGATGAAAACCTGCTCCAGAGCGTTCAGGATCTCAGACAGGGGTGAAGGTTCACCTTCCAACAGGACGACGACCCTAAGCACGCAGCCAAGACAACGCAGGAGTGGCTTCGGACAAGTCTCTGAATGTCCTTGAGTGGCCCAGCCAGAGCCATGACTTGAATCCGATCAAACATCTCTGGAGAGACCTGAAAATAGCTGTGCAGCAACGTTCCCAATCCAACCTGACAGAGCTTTAGAGGATCTGCAGAGAACAATGGGAGAAACTCCCCAAATACAGGTGTGCCAAGCTTGTAGCGTCATACCCAGGAAGACTCAAGGCTGTAATCGCTACCAAAGGTGCTTCAACAAAATAAAGTAAAGGGTCTGAATACTTATGTAAATGTGATGTTTCAGTTGCTTATTATTAAGACATTTGCTAACATTTCTAAAAACCTGTTTTTGCTTTGTTATTATGGGGTATTGTGTGTAGATTGATGAGGGAAAAATTTTTTTTAATCAATTTTAGAATAAGCCTGTAACGTAACAAAATGTGGAAAAACGTAAGGGGTCTGAATACTTTCCGAATGCACTGTATGTCAAGTAAATGCACCTTATCCATGCATATGTCAAGTAAATGCACCTTATCCATGCATATGTCAAGTAAATGCACCTTATCCATGCATGTGCACAGGGTGGTTGGTTTCATGGGGTTCTAAGCCAAACTGGAACATGGGGCACCTTTCTGGCAGCTTCCCTACAGACCTTCACCCGGCCTGCCAGCCTCTCTCTTCCACTCCTTTCCCTTTTATCTCTCCCGTTCTCTCTCTTCCACTCCCTTCTTCCATCTCTGAGTCAAGGACAGACGCCCGTCGTCGTACGGCGGTGGTGGAAAATAGGGCAGGATGAGGGATGACTCAGCCCACTGGAGGGGGGAGGGGGGTAGTTTGGGGTACACCTCTATGGATCTGATACACACACACACACACACATACACACACACACACACACACACTTCACACATTATCAGTGTACAATGTCAGAGCTGTGTCCGTGAGGGTACTTCTGTGGTTGCTCTGATATCGACAGGTCAGACACACACACTCAAACACACACATATACACACACATTTGACTTTCACACACACATGCAGACTCACACACACATATGCCATGCATACGTACACTAGGTATACAAAAGTATGTGGACACCCTTTCAAATTAGTGGATTTGGCTATTTCAGCCACACCTGTTGCCGACAGATGTATAAAATCGAGTACACAGCCATGCAATCTCCATAGACAAACATTGGCAGTAGAATGGCCTTACT